>NC_089319.1:11509079-11516579 GCF_036669915.1 Pocillopora verrucosa | reverse complement strand
CTATTGTTAAGTGTACTCAAATCCTGTCATGGATTTGTGTACATGAAAGTTTTATAAGCAAGATTTTGTAGTATATTTTATTTTTATATATATAGATATAATATATATATATATATATATAACTAACTGCAGACAGTACTGTTTCGGCCTTCTGGGCCTCATCAGTGCAGTGCTGATGCTAGGATGGAGGTAAGGCTATAAAGCCACCCCAAGTGATCTCACACATGTGGGATCACTTAAGCCATGCCAGAGTGCTCAAACTAGTAAAACTAGTGAGCATGCATAATGCTAGCAGCAATGACTCATCCTAGTAGAGTGCTCAATTTGGACATGAAAGCAAAGCTTTGTATGCCAAAGAGCTATATCTAACTGCAGACAGTACTTTTTTTTTTTTTTTTTTAAATATAAAAGCCTGGAGACCAGGCAGTTTTATTTCGTCAATGATATATATTTACAATTCTAATTGATTAAAGTATTCGAATTCAATTATGAGTTATTTAGGTAATTACAGGTCTCAATTAACTAATGATATTTTCTCTTACAGGCGGCACGAACAGCGCACGGGCTATAACAGCCCGGAGTAAGCGCCCACCTGTAAGAGGTAACAAAGTTCTATTTAAAAGTTTTCTATTTACTATTTACAAAGAGATATTTCAGACCATGTGGGGCGCAAACAGCGCGCGGGCCTGTAGCCCGGAGTAAGCACCCCTCATGGGCGAGATCTAACAAGTTTTATTATATACAAAGGTTCAGGGGGGAGCAAGAGAGGGGAAGAAGATGGGCTTACCAGCGTCGACCGAACAAAGTACGTTTTTAAAAGACCAAAAATTCCTTAAGGTATCAGTGTCGTTACTAAGAATTCTGAGTTGGACATCTTTCTTAATTAAGTCTATAATCGCGTTGGAGCTCAAAAGAGAACCTTCGAAGGTAGCTTTATTTCTGGCAAGCCAACACCAATATATGATGGTTGCCTTGAGAAAGTTAGATAAGGATATAGCGGTGGTAGATTTGTCTAGGGAAAAAGGGTAGTAGACAGATGTAGGGGAGATAGAGAAGGGGGAGTCGAGTAGAGCACGGAAAAGGGGGGAGAAGTGGTCCCAGACTTTCACAACTCTGGGACATCCCAAGAAGCAGTGTTCAATAGTTTCCGTTTTTCCGCAGATCGCGCATTTGTCACTATTGATGTATCCCCAAGACTTAAGGAGATATCTTACGCGGATCATTCTATGGATCAATAGCCAAATTAGATCGTTCTTCTTGTTTTCAATTAGCTTTAGGCGAGACTTGCGCCACACCCAGGCCCAACGATTGATGGGGCGGTCCATAGCAGACGCCCAAAAACCGGAGCACCAGGGTGCAACGCAGACGGGGTCAAGCAACAAAAGATATAAATTCTTACCGGTGAGTAAATCAGGTAAGGCACCAGTTTTCTGCTGCAAGGTACGGAAATTATCTAGACAAAGGCGGTAGTAATTGGAAGGAAGGAAGGAAGAGGGAGCAGAATTGGTGGGAAAAGAAAAACGGGGATCTAGAATAGTTAGCTTATGTCCTAAAAAATATCGAGCTAGGTAATGCCATTTGGATGTGCCAAAGTCATCTCTTAAACTGGAAAAAACAGAAAGGCGCAGGCTAGCGCACTTAGCTTTAAAATTAACGACGTTGAGGCCCCCGGATGATGGGGGCGCACAACAGCGATCGCGACTAACATTTTCCATTTTTCCTCTCCAGATAAAAGGCCAAATGATCGACTTAAAGCTATCGTGCACCCAACGGGGTGGGGGGATGACTTTAGCAACGTGCCATAAACGGCTTGCGCCTAAAGTATTTACAATTAAGGTCCTACCGATAAAAGACAGGTCTCTTTGTTTCCAAAGATTTAGAACCGAACTTAGTTTGTCTAATTTGGCCCGCCAATTGTCGTCGTCGACATTGACGAGGCCGTTTGAGAAATAAACACCAAGCACTCTCATTTTAGTGACCCATTTGAGGCCATAGGGAGATTCAATTCTAGTTCGCCATTTTCCTAACCACATTGCTTCAGATTTGGACGTGTTCAGTTTAGCGCCAGATCCTTGTTCAAATTTTGATACGACTCGGAGAAGTGAAGAAAGAGATCTTTCGGATTTTAAGATGCAAGTAGCATTGTCAGCGTACTGGGATATTTTATATTGAAGGCCCCCTGCTCCGGGGAGCAGGAAACCTTCAATATCTTTACAATTACGGATTTGCGTTGATAATACTTCTGAAACTAGCACATAAAGGAGAGGAGATAATGGGCATCCTTGTCTCACCCCTCTTCTTAAGTGGACAGGGGGGGACAGGGAGCCATTAACAATGATTCTAGAGAAGGCTTTAGAATAAAATAGTTCGACCCACCCACAAAAGGAGGGGCCGAAACCAAATTTACGCAATACTCTCATCATGAATTCGTGGTCAACTCGGTCAAAAGCTTTTTCTTGATCTAAGGAAATGAGAATACCCGGTTCATTAGTTTTGTCAATCATGTCGAGGGCATCACGAAGTAAGGCCAAATTTGAGAAGATAGTGCGGCCGACCACGCCGCACGTTTGGTCTGGATGCACGATGGAGTTCATGACTTTTTTCAATCATTCAGTGATGATTTTAGATGCTAACTTGTAGTCAGTGTTTAACAAGGAAATTGGGCGCCAATTTTTTGCGAGGCGTCGATCATCTTTTTTGTGGATGAGTCGTAGGAGGCCCTCGTACTGGCTATCCGCGAGGGAGCCAGCAAGAAAGGCCTCGTTCAAAACAGAAAGGAGAGATTCGCTCAAATCGTTCCAAAAACACGAGTAAAATTCTGTTGGGAGACCATCAGAACCGGGTGACTTGCCGGTCTGAAGGCCTTCCAATGCAGTAAGTAATTCTTTATTAGAAAAAGGGCCTTCACATAGATTGCGCTCATAATCAGTCAGTGAAAATTCGAGGCCGTCAATTATTTCAGTTTGAATTCGCATATCAAGAGGATCTTGGGTGAATAAATTCTTGTAAAAATTGGTTAAAATTCTTTCAAGATCATTTTGAGAATTTCTGAGAACACCGTTCTCGTCAAAAAAAGATTCAAAACTATTCATGTCAGCTCGTTTTTTCTCCAGACGGAAGAAATAGCGTGTTGGCTTCTCACCTTCTTCGAACCATTGTGCTCGGGAGCGGACTTTAGCTCCTTCGGCTTCTTTCGAGATCAGAGAGGACAATTGGCTTTCCAAATCGCTAATTACACCTGGGTTATTTAAGCGATTAGAATGTAAAGCGTTTTTAGCATGGGTTAATTGCTTAGTAATTAGGATTCTTTTGGCATTTGCTGTTCTCTGTTTACGGATACAGTATGAAATACTTGTTTTGCGGATTTCAATTTTTAGAGCATCCCACCATTCGCGAAGGGAGGCGAATTCGGGGATTTTAAGCTTAAAGTTGTTAATCGATTTTGACATAATGTTTTTAAATTCTACATCTGAGAGTAAAGAGCTGTTGAACTTCCAAATTCCAGGACCGTGATTAGAAGGGTTAGTCGTTAGTTCAATTTTTACAAAGTCATGATCGGATAGGTCGTATACGCATGGAAGAATATTACATTTCGTTACTAGGGTTAAGCCTTTAGCGACGAGAAAGCGGTCAATTCTAGATGCCTGGGTATGGTCTTTATTAGACCAGGTGAAAGTTACTTTGCGCGGGTTGTTTTTGCGCCAAATGTCTGTAAGTGAGAAGTCAGCACAAAGGGATCGGAGAAGTTTTTGATCAGACAATAGGATGGCGGAACAATTTAATTTATCTAGGACATTGTCCACACAATTAGTCTCCCCCGATCACTAGGTCCCCTTGGGGGAGAAAGTAATTGTGCAGACAAGAGAAAAAACTTTTACGATCCGAAATAGTATTGGGAGAGTAAATGTTCACTAAATTTAGTTTAGAATTATAGTAGTCAATGAGTAAGCTCAATATTCTTCCTTCGGAATCGGTCAAAAAACGGATAATTTTGCCTGGAAAGTTTAGAGAAAAGAGGATGGCAACACCGGCAGACCTGCCAGTCCCGAAGGACCACAGACATTTGCCGCGCCAGAGTATTTCGAATTCCTCCGCTTGTTTTTTGCATGAGACATGTGTTTCTTGTAAAAGGATTATGTCACAGTTTGAATAATTTAATTCTTGAATAATTTTTCGACTTTTACTGGAGGACCCGAGTCCTCGCACATTTAGAGAAATTATTTTAAGCTTACTCATTGAATATAAATAAAAAATTAATATCTGTACCGCCTTCTCCTAGGTTTAACTCTCTCCCATCCATCATCATCAGTTTCGGAGCCAGAGTAGTCACGGCGGGAAGATCTATCGCGGCCATTGTGGCCGCGATAATAATCTCGATCGCTTCTATCTCTCTCTCTTCTGCCGTCTCTCCGGTCATCTCTTCGTTCTTCTCGATCGTCCCTCCCTCGCTCGTCTCTTCGTTCTCTTGGTCGTTCTCTTCTACCTTCGTCGCGTTGTTGTTCTCGTTGTTTCTCTTGATCTTGTTGTTTCTGTTGTTCTTGCTGTTCCTGCTTTTCTAGTAATTTCTGTTGTTCTTCTTGTTGTCGCTGTTGTTCTCTCTGTTGTTGTAGTTTTTTCTGCCTTTCTTCTCTTTCCTTGGCGCGCTGGGCTCGCTCTTGTTCCTTTTCCTTTTCAGTTTTAGGTGGCGTTGGCTCACTATCGACGTTCGCGCTGAAGAGCAGGAAGGGGCATTGAGGCATGGAATGGTTGTCCGCTAAACAAACGGAACATCTTGGCGAGTCTTTACATTCTTGAGCTCGATGCCCAGGGCATTCACAATTAAAACAACGGACTGCGGAGCAGTCTTTGGCCATGTGGTCAGTAGCTCCACAATTCCGGCAAGCTTTTGGCTGATTTGGGTACCATATTTTGATAGGTTCACCAGCTATGTTGATGTTGGCAGGGATAGTTCGATGTAGCGCCATTCGAGCCGTTCTTACTCCATTCTCGATATGTTGTGCAATTTTGTCGCACCGAAATGAAAGGACACGACCGTAGTGGCTGAGTCGGCCAATCACGGCAGTGTCGGGTAGTTCAGCGGGGGCTTCATGGATCTTGACGAGGACCAAACGATTTTCGCAGTCACCCAGGAACACTTTGAGACCGGCAATCACGACGAAAGGTGTTTCAAGAGCGGCTTCTTTAGCTGCACGGCTCTTAAAAGTCACGATCCAAGATCTATTGGACGCCTTTCTCTGGATTCCGGTGATAGCGTCAATATCGATTTCTGCCGCGTCAAAAGCTTCGAGAATTATTTGCGATGTGACGGTTGTATCAACGCTAAAATAAATAGAGCGATCCTTCGTGATTCTACTTTGACTGGGAGCATTCAAAAAAGGCACGGCCTGAAATTTCACACCCTTATTTTCCAGATTTTTTAGTACCTCAGGGATTTCGATTTCCACGTCTGCGCCCCAGGACTGTGAACCTTCTACCACGCTTGCGTCTACGACGTCTCCTGGATTCGCTGTCGAGTTATCTGTAGTAAACTGGCTGATATTTTCACTTTCCTGGCTGTCCATGTTGACCAATTGCTGCAAAAGCAAGGAAAATAAACTTTTCATAAGCCTTTTAACCTTACCCAAGAGGCCGAGAAGCTTTCAGTACTGTTTCGGCCTTCTGGGCCTCATCAGTGCAGTGCTGATGCTAGGATGGAGGTAAGGCTATAAAGCCACCCCAAGTGATCTCACACATGTGGGATCACTTAAGCCATGCCAGAGTGCTCAAACTAGTAAAACTAGTGAGCATGCATATGTATATATATATATATATATGATGCGAATGGAAAAAAATTAGCAAAAATTTGTCCACATTCAGTTTTCAATTCATATCTCAACAAATATTTACAGGAATAACACCTACAATATATCATTTTAAAGTGTATAAAATGGGCTTCTCAGGAAAAAAAATTCATCATTGAAACCCAGGACTTTCCTAAAAAGTAAACTTTAAAACACAAAATAAGTAAGACATAGTGTAAAACTTGAGGTCAAAGTCACTTTCCCTCACAGGTATAGGTTACTCAAGACTAATTGATATTAATTATTAATATGTCACCAACATTTCCTGAAAATCTGAAAGAAAAAGAATATATATAATGAATTTTTTATGAATTTTTATGTGCACACATGTCATTCCAAAAAATTAGTAGGAAAAAAAAATGTGTTGGGAAATTCGACTTTATAACAGGAGGATGGGTAGGCCCTGATGTGTTACTGGGTGAATGAATTTGCCTTTTAACATCCCTACCAACTAAAGAGAGTCCTCCCTGAGAAAACTAGGACCAAATCACAGCTATTCCCACTGACAAAGATAAAAGCAACAAGGTAAAAAAAGTTAATTTTTTAGTTGATATTTTTTAATTTTTAATTTTTTTTTGTTTATATTTTTGAGAAACACAACATCTGAAAACATTGGAATAAACAACAGCAAAATTTACTTGTGGTAATTCTTAGAATGAAACACTGCAAAACAATCCCAACCCTTACTGGCATGCTTATACTTATGACATTGCAATGTCAAAAGCAATAAGATCGGACCCAAAAATCTCCCTTACCCTCTTTATAACATACCACACAGTGTCTCTGAGTGTCAGAGAAAACTGAGATATGGTCAGTTGTAAAATCATCTGGGGTGGAAGGGGGTGATTTCGCTGTGGTATTCTCTGGGGGACTACCATAATTGGGGAAACCACAGAGTTACCTAGCAATTTCTTCCCGGAAATCACCCAAAGAATAATGAGAGGGCCTTTTTAGACCTTCATCATCAGGAAACTGAGTCTGATGCTCTTTGAAAAGGATAAAGCCATTGACTACAGCCATGTCAATTAGGTGGAAAACCAAAGTTTTCCACCACTTCATGGTCTTACGTAGTACGGTATTTGTGGCTAGAATTTGATCAGAGCGGTCTATACCATTCATATATTTATTGTAATTAGCAATAACTTTAGGTTGTTGTACTTCCCTTATGGCCCACACATCATCATCCTTTCTTTTCCTGTCGAGAAAACCATGATCATTAGCTATCTCTATCTTTGATAACAAGGATACTACTTTGCTATCCACCCACTGAAGAACCAAATAAGGAGGGTCCCTTACCCAATGCATAGCACCCCTATTTTTATTAGGAACCCACGGTACACCCTTTTTTAACGCATCTGGAAAGCCTCTTCTCTTCTCAGAGATGGTACCAGTGGCAGGGACCCCCTGAGCAAACAAATCTTTGAACAATGGGAATGATGTATAAAAGTTATCCACATATAAATGGTAACCCTGATGTAGAAAAGGCCTCATAAGTCTCATCACTACATCATAACCCAACCCAAATTCACTAATTCTCTGCCCTGCGGCTTTGCCAATGTAGACATTGAAGTCTACAGTGTAACCATTTGAACTGTCAGCCAAAACTCACAATTTGATACCCCATCTGGTGGGCTTGTCTTTGATATACTGACGTATACCA
>NC_089319.1:11481579-11506579 GCF_036669915.1 Pocillopora verrucosa | reverse complement strand
GCTCTGATGGCGAAGCAAATCAGAAAAGAGGCAAGAGTGGCAAAGTTTCAAGATGAATATCCTAAGATTTCATTTTGGGAACCTTGGGTATGGATTATTCCTTTTAAAATCACAGGCGAAAAAGCTTATATTATAGAGTTTGAACCTAAATCTGATATGAATTCTTTTGAAATTCATGGCAAGGTCAGATATTTCATTACCTCAAATTGACTGAAATTAGTTGTATGTTGAATTCTTGTATGCCACATTGTAAATATCATTGTCGACATGATGCTCTAACATTGATTGCATCTACCCTTCCATGCATGGCTTATCAAACTACAATGTTTTGCCATGTGATGTCACTAGACTTCAAGAAAAAATGGACAAACCTGCAAGATTTGGCTGAATTACCCATGATCTACCCCCTCAACTACATTGGAGTTAATGTCTATTTAGTTACTGGAAACTCATTCTAAAGGACATCATAATTTCTATTAGTTCAGCCTATTGTGAGCATGCCGGTTGTCAAGTGAAGTTGATTGTGCTAGTGTTCATAATTTTCCCTCCTCTGACGTCTTGTTCTTCGTAATATTCAGTAGAGTAGTTTGGTGGTTATTGGCATGTCGTCAATATGAGCATTCACTTATCGCAAGGACAGGCAGAGTTTGTATGCTTGGCATGTAAGGGTCATAACTTTTTGGTGATTGGCCAAGGGGGAACTAAAAAGTCTACTGTTGTCAGGGAAATCATAAGCGGTCTTCAAGCAGCTGGAAAAAAGGTTTCTGTGGTATGTTTCAGTGGTACAGCTGTATAGCATGCACAGTGTACAATCCTGGTGTCACCTCTACTGTGCATTCCTATGATTGATTAAGAATTGCAGATCTGTTATGGGGACAGCTGGTAGAACGATCCATAGCAATAGCGCTATCATTGAACATGTCAAAAAAGGCCAATGTCTTGATTTGGGATGAAGCCAGCTCATCAAGTCAGCGAATGCTTAAATTGGTTAATGTAATACACCATTGTCTAAGTGACATTCATCATAATCATCCTTTTGGGGAAGGCAAATCATTGGAGTTTCACTAGTTACGCCCAGTTCTGGTTGGTTATGATGAAGGTATGTTCATGTTCCATTTGCTGATCTATCAAAGCGCCATAACGCACTGCTTCATACTGATTACTGTTCTTTGACTAGAAGAACAGATGCTTCTAAAAGATGATGTTGCTCCCCTCAGATGATGCTTGTAAAAGAAAGGTAGCTATGACATAAAATAATACGTTTGTAACGGTTCTATCATTCATATAAATATAAATTTAGGAATTAAAATTAAAGGCCATGTTCACAACTTCAATACAAAACCTGCATTAAGATCCTTGGTAAAAGTATTTGGAACACTTTTTCCACTTGATTTTCAGGAAATTGTCGACAACATAAGAAAAATACACTGTTGTAAGTAGCAAAATGGATGCAGCATTGGGAAGAGTTTGTATGAGGTTGTCCTCAGTGTCCAGACAGTGTTCCCAAATATCAGGTACACATACTCGGTTTATAGAAAATCCTGTCTTTCTCTTATCAGTCTTTTCCTGCTTGAAACTTAAATTTAGCAAGGAAGATGATGTAATGTAAATTTGAAAGTAGCTGGTGCTTGCTTGAATGCCCTAAGGGCATAGGTTTCAGGAAGTATGCAGTGGTGCACTCCTAAAAAGTTTTAACAAATGTGGCTGGAGATAATGTGATGATTGATAATATGAAATATTTCCTTAAAGAGAGGTCAAGGGCATCTATGTAGTACAGTCTAATCAAGCAATAACTCCTATTCCCCAAATTTAAGATATTCATAAAAAGGTGAGTGGTGTTTCAGAGTTATTCTACTCGTTGTTGTGTACAGTTATTATCTGCATGGTTATCTAAGTATGGATAATTTTTAAACAGAGAAGGATATTTCAAAAAGTATATTTTCGGTATATACAAGCAACAAGTAGGGTCAGTTATTGAGGTTAGTCCAACACTGCTTTTTCTGCTGTTAACTGTTTGTCCAAACTGAATCTAATTTTGAGTTGACTGTTGCTGATTGTATGTCGGATTATTGTTTTGACCATTGCAAGATCTTACTTGACAAAAGTGGTTTTCTACACAATCCTGATTGACAATGGCTGGCCTAATGCATGAGTATGGGAAATAATGCAGTTTTACTTGCACCAGGGCATGGAAGCCAAGGCACATTGACTGTAGATCAAGCCACAATTTACTGAAGATAAAAGATGAATTGTGATCTGTGCTCTTCTCTCTCCAATCCAACATGAAAGAATAAAAACTGTTCAACTTTTTCAGCCTAATGTCACTGATGTTTGTTAGTGGACATTTCAAGTTGAACAAGTTGACTATTTCTGCAGTGTGCTGAAGGAGTTGATGTGCAGAGAGAATGGGGGCTCCATTGTCAAGCTCTTGGTCTTCCATGGAAGCTATAATGTGATCTCAATTACTCTGCAAAAAAAGAAAAAAGGGATAATTGAATTTCAGCAACTTAACTAACTATACGAGGAAATGAGATATGTGGCTGAAAATAAATAGCATTTATCACCAGTATTTTGACTGTGGCCTTGTTTCAGGAGATGGGGAGTAAAAAAAAAAAAAAACATTGATCAGTGAATAGTTCACTGGTAGGAAACCAGTGACCTATAAAATACCTTAATAATCCTAACCGGCATCATGAAAAGCATTTTTTTTTGTCTAGAACATCTGCTCCCAAGTGATTTCTCATCCTTGTAGCAGGATCCAGCTCAATGTGGCTTAGTGTAAGCTTTTCTTGTAGTAGAAGGGAAAAATGGGACTGATCCCAATGAAAAGCATCTTTCCACTGCCTCCAGACCACACTTTTGCCTTTGATATTCGAGTACCTTGATTTCTTTGATTTCTTGCTTTCCTCTTGTAATTATGTTATAAAATTCAATAAATGTATTGTTAAGTGTTGGTTTAATGCCATAACATCAGACAGGGAAAAGTACATGTACATTTACAAACTTAAGGTGAATCATAGAGGGAACATCCAATTGGGTAAATTTATGGATTTATGTTAATTATCGCCAATGGAGAGTAGCATTATACCTTGCAATCCATGATGAACATCATAGGACCTGTGTATAGATTTCTTGTCATAAAGTTGCTGGCTACAGGGTCTTTGTCAAAATGCAAGTTGATAAACTGGTGATTGCAATCAGCACCATCAAGGATACACCATGATATGCTATTTAAAGAAGACTTTGGAGTTAATCAGTGGCATGGTATCTATGTGACTTTTGACTGAGTTATATATTATGCTTCTGTATTCCTTTTTTTTTAGGTTGTGAATGCTGTAATGTCACTACATGCGTGATCTTCATTAGGAAATACGCTGTAAATGGTATGAATAGTTATGCCTACTAGACATCTACTGACATCTATTATTGTTATCTTTTTTTGTACTCTACTTGTACTTGTTGATGAAAGTTAAGTAAGCTCTAATAGAATATGGTTTAAGTAGGAAATTTTGATACACTACTGTTTATCAATACAATCCTCTAGTTTGGAACATTTTTTAGAGGAAAAATCTTTGGGTATCCATGTCAAAGGCATACATATTGACAATAGTAAATCTCACCATGTAATTTTTTTTCTCACATCTGTTCAATTACCTGGTGGTAACTAACTTAAGAAAGGGCACATTGTACAAATTGTTAATTACTTGAGTCCTGTTTCTGTCATCTTCTGTACTCCCTTCCAAAACTGTAAATAGATGTCTCTCAGGGAGAAGTGCCCTGAAGGAAATTGGGCTATTGCAAATCGAAATCCGCAACCACTCAGGAAAATGAACTGCAGCACGCGTGTGGCAAGTGAAGGCTTAGCATTACCTGTAAGGTTAACAGATACATTTTACACTCTGCAGTTACAAAGTTAGGATAGAAAGATATTTTGTTTACTTGGATAATGGTGAAAAGGTTTTGTGGTCATAACAGTATACAAATCTCACCCATTAGTTTCTCCATGTGATCATGGGCTTATCCCAACTCCACAAACACAGCAAATTTGTGTTTTCCATTTCTCACTACCATCTCAAGATTTTTCCTGAAAATTTTATAGAAATGTATGTAAGGACTTATAACTAGCTCCAATGCACAGCAACAAAATGGGTTTATGAATCTTGCAACTCAAAGTGCATTTTTCCTAAGGTATAATAAAAAACCATCACAACTGTTATTTGAGATTTGCCTTCCTTATAATAGAGCATTTTCAAAAATCTACCAGCCTCATAATGTACCTGAATTTTCATCTCATAAATTACAAATCCTCCTCAGTAGTCTTCCTCTTTGAGGTTTCTTGCTTTTGCCTCCATCAAGCACCATTCAAATATCTCAGCATTCCACCCATCTTATTGTTGTACTCTGTTTTTGCACATCTTTGAAATGAAAACAGGGAAAAATGTGTTAGACTTCCCACTTTCCTGATTGTCTTGTTACTTGGCAACTTGATGAACTGCCTTAATGGGTCAAGAACATGTGGGTTCTTAGTGTATAAATCTATATACAAGCGGATAATCCTGTAATCAAGCCAAAAAGAATTTCAAGTAAAAGAAAAAACATTGAATAATATTACTTAATATCATTAATAATGATCTTTCATTTTTTGGTGTTGCTTTTGTGTGAAGCAAGTTTATATGTTAAAAAAGGTATAGGTTGGATGTTAGTCAGTATTCTTTATTGTTTTTTGGTTTTGATTTCTGCTTCAAGGGACTGTTGTGGTTGTCTTATTTCCTTTGGAGTGTTGATAACTTGAGGCTCAAGTCCATGTAACTTTAAATTACTCCTCACCCTTTTGAGGATGCATCAAAAGTAAAGAGAAGAGGGAAATTTCTTAGGATGCCACCTGTGACCATTCTTGCCAACACTTTGAATATTGTTTTGTTGTTCCTGGAGGCATTCCATTTCTTTAGGAATATTTTCTTTTTTCATGGCCCAGAACATTGAATCAAGGTCTGCACTGTTCTCTTCATCGACCACCAGGGCCTCACTGTGATATTTGTTGTGCCAATATCTCTCCTTCTCCTCTGCATGTTTTCTTCTCACCTGTTCCTGAGCAACTTGGTCCACCAATTCCTCTCGAGACACGAACCGTTTGTTGCATTTGGGAGGAATGACCTGCCTGTTAGCAATTTGTTCTTGGCACTGTCTGTTGAGACTATAGAGCCTGCTACAATTAAGGTATTGTCTAGCCGCCCTATACTTGCAGATTACTAGACAAAGGTCAGAAAACACTCTCGTTTATGGCTCCTTGGAACAATCTTTAAGGTCCTGACGCTGACCTGTTGTGTTTGGGAATAGGGTAACAACTGCTTTGCCCTTTTCCAGAACAAATCTAAGGCAGATGGGTAGGTTTTCCAACCATTGTAATAGGCAGGAGATTTGCCCTGTAGTTGTGCTGCCAGAATTTTTCAAAACATGCTTCAAATCAACGACAGAACCATGAGATTTAATGGTGTAGCTTGCCTGAAAAGATCGAGACAACTTCATGGACAATTCCAGGGTCAGGTGCTGAGAATTGAAGTCCATTTTTTTACATCTAGGAAAAATGTAATGTCCTTGGGCGACACGTTCCCCTGTCCAGGTTTGGAAAATTGAAATGTTTTCTAGAGTGAAGCCAAACAATTTTCTGATTCCATCTTTGGACCTTTTAATATTTAAGTATGCAGCCTTGTCATTGTTTTGTGGTCCATGTTTCACGTGCTTGACTCTTTCACCCCAGATATCTGTTATAATTGCACCCAACGTAATTTTTGAAAACGAAGTTAACAATTTGCTTGTTCACGTCCTTAGCAAAAGGTAAGGCTCCCTTGAGCATATTCGTAATTTGAAATGAACCCGCCACGAAGAAAAATTATGTATTTTAAATTGAGTTCCGGATACTGAAATAAACCACACATGTTGACATTCAATTTGTGTACCAAGGAAAGCTTTTGGATTTCAACTCACCAAATTTCCAATGGTGCAAACTTGAAACTTTGCCACTCTGGATCAATATCAGTACCTGGGCAACTGCCCACCTAACCCTCCCCTGACTCAACAACAGTCCAGTGACAAAAAGTTAAAGTTAATGTTGGGTTATGATATTGATCCACCACTCCTAACTCTTTTCTGATTTGCCTCATGGTCAATTTCACCATACACCTTCCTCTTGTGTGGCATTTCTGCAAAAATAATCCAAGCTTAGGTTCTCCCAGCAAATCTGGCTTCAAATTTTTTCTGTTGTTCATCTGTTTTAATTTCACCTCGCTGTGTGATTGGTTGATCAGGACAATAGATTGAGGGGAGGTGTTTCTGTGGGGATGGGGCAAGTATTAAACATCAATTGACCTTACCACTCTTCTCTTCCACAGTGGTGTTCTGCCTGCTTGTTCAAAGCATAGCTAGAAAGAAACGAACTTGGTATTGCAGGCAGAAAATGTTTGTTTCCTGCAAAGTGCGCGGGCATTTTTGGTGTTGAGACATGTCCCAGGGTGCAATGATCTTAGATCATGATGTGATCAGGGACGTTTTTTTAGAGAGCAGAGATTTTTGAGTTGTGTTTTCCTAGTGATTTGAGGTTTCACTTTGTGAGGATTAAACCTTTAATTCAGAACTAAAGCGAGTTATTTGGTGTCTCTGGAAACGGAAGCAAATTTCCGTTTCCAGAGACACCAAATAACTCGCTTTAGTTTTGAATTTAAGGTTTAATCCTCACAAAGTGAAACCTCAAATCACTAGGAAAACACAACTCAAAAATCTCTGCTCTCTAAAAAAACGTCCCTGATACGTATTTTTACGAGGTACGTAACTGGAACCGAGGCTCACAATTTCAAAACGAGGTTATCAGTCATGCAACTCCAAAAAAGAAAAAACAGTCACAACAATAAAATGCTGATCAGAAGGATTTTTGGGGTCCAGGCCACCATCCTCCATGTGGACAACAGTCGATTTCTGAGTGTGCAGCTGAGTGAATAACAGTGATGGAATAACAGTGATGGGAAAGCAAGCTTAAAACAGCAGAAATCACCAGAAACTACAATGCACACACAGGATATGAGTAAGTTTTATTGATTTTTCTTGTAGAATGTTCTTATATGGAAATATTTATTGTTGTAAATCAACCACATCTTGTTCCTCATACTATGCCTTATAATATGTTCAAATTTTCAACTGTCCCTCTTGTAACTTAACACCAAGTCACACAAAGCATGACGTGTTCATGAATTGAACATTAGCTTTTTCTTGATGTGCAAACAAACATGCAAGGTTTCCAAAATTCATCACTAGAGAGAAAACTAGTTATAATCTAAATAAAATTAAAAAGGGATCTGTTAATAAAAGTTTGCTAAAAATGTTTCATACGAATACGAGGTAAAATATAGTTACAGCTGTGGGAATGGAGTGACCTTCCCCTCTGCATGGGAAGTAGGTCACATAGACAATGATCACAGTCTTCAGTGATCTAATCCCATAACAAATTATTTCTGGCATGAAGAATATCTTTAATGGGTGTAAAATTCCATAAATAACAATATTTGTGGACATGTTTACAGAACTTATCAATTTGGCTAAGGTATTTACATTCTAATGTGCTCTCCCAAACTCCGATTGCCTTAAGCCATTAAAAAGAGCCATTAATCCCTCCTGCAAGTGACCATAAAATTTACAAACCCTTATTATGTATAGCCAAGAACTGGCTTTACATTGCAGAAGATCAAAATGAGTGTCCCAGTTACAGGGGTCTTGATTGAAGGTTACACCTAACAATTTAAGTGCAGGCTTCATTACAATTGAGGGTAATGCATCAGGCACCTGTTTGGTTGTTCTCCCTCTTAATACCATTTCTGAGGTCTTGCTTCGGTTAAGTTTCATCCTGTTGTTACAGGCCTATTGTTGGATATTTCCCACCTCTTGCATTGCAGTAAAATTGCCTCAATTCCTCAATTAAACCACTCTCCACCAACAGAACTGACCTTCCCCAGATTTCCTTTATCTGCAATAGATACATTTGTTATTTCTGATAACCTGAATGATGCCAAAAAAGCAATCCTTCAGACTCTTGAAGTTGATGAGAATTCTAATAACAGCATTGAATCTGCCACAAGAGAGCAATAAAATTCTGATTTCAGGAAGAATGAGTGTAAATATAGATTCACAGCTTCAAGATTCCAGCTAGTGAAAAAAGGCGAAGAAACCATCACAAGTTTCCTGCTAAGCTCACTGACACAAGGTCATTCTCTTCCAGACATGTTGAGCATGGACTGAAATATACACCAATTTCACTAAAAGAATACAAAAAATAATTTTAACCAGAAAGACTCCGGGTAAGGTTCTCAAGTGTGATCAAGTCATTTCACAACATTTGCCAATTCTTGCTGGCTCCCCTGATGCAAGAGTTGTTGATTTTGGATGTGAGCAACACTTTGGACTTGCATAGGTTAAATGTTCAGAGATCAAATACCATGTTACCCCTTTGGAGGCTTGAGAAGACCCTTATTCTGCTGTGAAGCTGTCAATGGACAATGCAAACTCAAAAGAGATGGGTGTAACTAGAGCATCCTGGTGCGATTTCATTGTATACACCAAGAAAGGAATCTCTGTGGAAAGGATTGCCTTTGACCCTGCATACTGGATACAAAAGCTTGCATCATATTTGGTCCAACAAAACCAAACAGGCAATCCAACTAGGCTACGCAAATCGTATAATCTATTTCAATATATTATTATTCGATCTAAAGAAAAGAACAAGATACATTTGAGAAATTGAACAGGATCCATCGATTCATAAACACACGAGTAAAACTATTAGATAGAATTACAGCACTGAGAACTTACTTCTATGACAATGTCTAGTAGGATTGTTTCACGGTGTATAGCTACGTACAGGTCAGCAACAGATGAAACAGGTCAGGGTATAACAGAACATGGGTCAGCAAGACAGGTTAGCAGAACTTGTACGTATCTTCGAATCTTAAGTATCTGAACTGAAAACTGAACTATTCACGTGGCTTAATTACATAAGCTAGTGTCAAGCAAAATCAATCAGGAAAATCAAGTTAATAATTCATTATATTGACGAAACAATATTATTTTCCCCATTTTAGAATGCATTCATCAAAGGCTGTGTAAATGCCAGCTTTTTAGGTTTCCACTCTTGTTTCACCTATTCTATTGGGTGATCTTCACTTGATATTTGTAAATTTCTCAAGAGTCACCAGATAACTTGATTTCATTTCTTTATTCTAGCATAAGACTCTACAAGATCTCAACAGAACTAACCACGTGACTCTCAATCAATGTCTTATTGTCAATTGTTCATGCTGTATCTAGCCTCTAGTGATCATGTGTAATTGTAACATAACACAACATTCACCACTTTCATTTTGAATTTATTTCGCTTCATTTCTTGTCAATGAATACAAGACAATAAAAAATAAGAGTCAACCTGAGTTGAAAATCTTAAACAAAAGATAAATTTAAATTGCAATACAAATTTTTGATTGGAAGGTCAACTTCCCTCCTTGTTTTCTTCTCATCTATTTTATTTTCTGGGGGCTACTTTCTAGTTTTCACCATTTATGAAAGGCTGCTGCCTACAATATTAATCATTTTGAAAATAGAATACAATTTAATTATTGCCTTTATTTTTTCCAAGCTGCATTATTAAAATATGTCCTGTTTCAGGATGTTTTGTTATCTTTTGTTATGTCTGGTACGTATTCTATAAACCAAATTGGAACTTGTCTTGGAGGACCAGTCAGATAGTTTCTTTCTAGCAGGGACGAGGCATTTCAGTCTGTGGGCTGTTCAGGTATGTAGGCATCACAGAGAAAACTAAAGGTTCATCATGCACTTATGATAAGATCTTGAAAATTGCAAAGTATCACAAACACACACCACATTTGATTTACTATTCCAAACTTAGTGGGATAATACCCTCAAATATTAAAAAGTTCTTTACTTTGTTTATGGCCCTTTCCACATGTATTCGCAAGCCAACAATTTCTAGTGTTTTGATAACAAATTCACCTGACATCTGGTCAGACATTCCAAGGAGAGGAGGGCTGTTAAGGGACACTCCAAGGTAGGAGAACATCTTCGATTGAAAAACCCTTGTCAGCCATTACAGAGTCTCCCTGTTCAAAGGGTAGTTTAAAAAAACTGCTGCGTTCAACCATTTCTCTATCAGATCTACTGCCAGTGCATAATTGTCTTATAAATGTTATTGACCCTTTAGGAGAAATACTCATCAGTGCTTTTAGGGTGGTATGGTTCTTGTAAGAGCCAAATAACTCACTGTTTAATAGAAGACTGCTAGGCATCTGACAGCACACCTCGGTGCAATTGATTATTACCCTTGTACTGGGATACTTTTCTTTGAAAGCTTCAGGCATCAATTAATCTACTACTTTCCTGGAAATTTTAAAAAAGTGTGCAAGATGAATTTCAGCAAATCCTTGCCTCAGTCTGCACATTACCAGGAAAAATTCTTCTGATGGTGTTAAAGTCCTTGGCCTTCCTTGCCTTACTGAATTACCAGCAGCAGCCTTTTGTGAGTCATCTTGGCTAGACAACCAGTATTTAATATTTTTCCATCGACACCAGGATCTAAATATTCATACAGAGCCATCATTGTTTGAACATTTGGAAACCCAGTATAAAATGTCAACAAAGAGTCATCTGTTTTGATGTTGTCAAATAAAAACACAATCATGCTTCTCTTTTCTCAAGAGGAGCAATGTTTCCATTTAGGGATAACACCTTGCTCTCTAACTTTTTGTTAATTTCAATAGTTGAGGCTAAAAGTTTCTACAGTAGTCGTGCAATTTCCAGATTTTCTTTGGACTGCTTATCAAAACTTGTTGAAGATTGCAGTTCTTCAATTTCCAGTGCAAGATGTGAATTGGATGAGCTTCCTGATGTCTCCAAAATTTTGCTCAAACTGGCAGTTTCTGCAACAAGTCTGGATTGGGTCACTCTTACAAAAATAAAAACCCACAATGTTAAACTGGTTGAAAAATGCCTAAAGGGAATCACCCCAAGTTATTTCTTGAAATATTTTCAAATTAGAAGAAATAATAGTCATCATCACTTGAAGTTGTGAGCACTGTCATGGCTGCTGAAGCAGGTTTGAAGCTCCTTATCATTGTGCTATTAGCAATCAACTTGCCTTCTGAATGCGATGGAAGGGTCTAATTACCCAGGTTCAGTAGTAAACACTTTGCCGCAGCTTAATTATTCAAAATCAATTATTTTCTTAAAAAATTCTGGTCACTTAGCCCAGAATCTGCACTACATCATAAAACATTTGGAATTTTCAGAAGCTGTGGCGCAATAGGGGGTCGCAGAAATCACCATTCTGAAATATTAGGGACAGTTGACTGTATTTCGAATATTTGCATTGTCCACTCATGCTGATCGATAAGACCAACAAGGAAAATAATGCAAGCGGAAAAATGGCTCTGTACGCTGACTTCCATGAATATAAGTAAATAATCTTTGATACCAAGAATTGTTCCAAAATGTCTTGTGATTAATGCCCACTTGCTCAAACCAGACGCAGTCTCTGCCCTTTATGCTGAACTGCTAACAGGATTGATACTTGTTTTGTTTCTCAACCTGGCTGCACAAGGATGTTCTTACAACTGTGTTGTAAGGTTTTCAGTGACATTAATGAAAAAATCGTTGAGATGCTCTGCTTTCATTAAATCATCAGTTATTAGTTTGTTGTTGTTGTAATCCATAACTGGGACAAAGTTGGTAACTTTGTTTTTCCTTAGCGCCTGGTTTGTCAGTTCCAAAATTTTTTAGGATTAGTTGATTTGTTAAATTGATTATTCCAATAAGCTGCCTTGGCCTTCTTTAACAGATTTTTTACCTCATTTTTTTTTTCTGTGCTGACTCCATTTCACTGGATCTCCAGAGGCTTTGGCCTCATTTAAGAGGTTAAATCTTTAATTTGTTCATTCCTTTCCTAATGGAAAAGTCAATCCACGGGAGGGATTTAGATCCAATATTTGTTTTGCTGGATGGTAAATGGTGTTCTTATATAATGTTGTATAAGTAGTTCCAGATGAAGGGGCAATCATCTATATCATCAAACAAATTCACAAGATGCCAAGGAGCATGCTCAAAATCTGTATTAATTTGTTTTTTGTCCACTTGTTTATATTTCTTTGTTGAAATCACAAGTGGCTTGGGAGTACTTCTAACCACTTTAAAAACAACAAAAATCTAATAGTGGTCAGATATTCCTAATGCCGTGTTTACATTCAAACGTTTACTGTGGTTTAAATTGACCGAGGTCAAGTTAACTGAACGTAAGTAGATTAGTGCAGTGTTTATACTGCCTCAAATAACCAAAGTTAATCTGTCAACACTGCCAAAAATCGAATTGGCGGGAAATACAAGCTACGCAATTTTTAAAACATGGTCGGTATTAACAAGAAAGTGGTGGCTCTGATAGTCATTGCCTTTTTCTTTTTCATTCTTGAGAAACAAGCAGAAGCGTCTCAATTAAGGCAACTGCTAATACTACAACACCTCAAGAAAGTGAGGCGAAAATGGATGATTTTACTGCAACTTATGCAGTGAAATAGCAGGCGAGCGAGACGTGCTTGGTCCTGGCCAAGGAACCGAATCTGGTTTGAAAACCTACTAAACGGGTCTTTTGTCGAAGATTGGTGGAAGGAGAACTTCCGAATTACAAGATGTACCTTTGAGTTTATTGTCCGTGTGGCTGGTCCGGAGATGGCGAAGAAAGACACCAAACTGCGGCAATCTATCCCAGTGTACAAGCGAGTAGCGGTTGCATTATGGTGGCTAGCAACGGGCGACACATACCGATCTTCAGGACTACAATTCGGTATTGGACGGTGCACGGCCATGTTGATAAAACAGGATTTTTGCAATGCTATTGCTAAACATGCTTAAGAATTCATCAAATTTCCAGAAAGCGAACAAGAGGTACTACAAAGTATTAGATTGTTTACAAACAAGTCTCCATTTCCCCAAGTAGTCGGGGCTATTGACAGTTGTCATATTGCTTTGAAGACAGTGCCTGTGGACGAGCGAATTGATTACTTCAACTGAAAGCAAGATTATTCTGTTGTGATTCAAGGTGTTGCTGATGTGTCATTTCGATTTCTCGATATAAGTGCAGGCTATCCTGGTAGCATTCATGATGCGCGTGTTCTTCGTTTAAGCAATCTGCACAGGGAAATTGAACAAGGCAACTGGCTGAACAGGCCTACAAGACAAATTTCTGGTTCCGAAATTAGACCTTTGCTTGTTGGAGACTCAGCATATCCCTTATCTGTTTGGTTAATGAAGCCTTTTAATTAAACACGTACATTAAGTGAACGACAACTGCGGTTTAATCGTGCTCTCAGTCAAGCCCGTGTTGTTATTGAACAGGCCTACGGAATCTTGAAAGGGCGGTGGAGTTGCCTTTACAAGGCAATGGAAGAAAAGACAAGTATAGTGGCCATCACGATCTTGGCATGCTGTGTTCTTCACAATATTTGTATCGATGTGGGAGACCCTAGCCCCATAGACATATTGGGAGATGACGACGATGACATGGATCAAAGTTTAAATGGAGACGTATTGCCAATTGCATCTGATGTTAGAGACAAAATTATGGACTATTTACCAGCTTAGGAAAGTAGACAAAAATAGACCAGGGTCATTGATTTTTTTGCTTACTCATGTCATTTTCTTTATTTTCGTGAAAAACTAGCATTGTAGCTCAAGTTTGTACACATATACATGTAAATATTCCTTAAAATTTGAAAGTTAACAAAGTTCTCAACTGTTTTGTTTACAAATTATAGACACAGCGATTTTGAGCAATTATTTAAAAATATAAATTGATTGATTAAAGAGTATATGATTGAATACAATTATTCATAATTTTAAAATACCAGATGTTAACATCTCTGGTTTGATTTGTGATCACTAAAAGTTGATCAGCATGTATCCAAAAACGTTTTTTTATCCAAAATCTTTTCAACACGACATTCAGCTAATTAATAAATGATTTTGTATTAATGGATTCACTATTTCATGACAACAGAACACAACAATAAAAATACAAAAAATACTAAAAAGGGTGTTCATTCATTTCCTTTACTAACGTCCTTGAGGATGTTTCCGAGCATAGCAAGGGCAGCCATGGAAAACTTCTGCTGATCTTTCCTGTATTCTCTCTCGGCTTCAGCCACCCGCTCCATAAAAGCCTCGTCCCTTTCTTGTGAGCGTTCAAGAAATGATATCAAGGTTGGCTTGTCTACTCCTGATGATCCGGCTTTTCCCTTCTTTTTTGTGCCTTTTTTTGATGGCCTTTCTGCTGCATCAGTGGCGTGCTTTCTTGGTACCTTTTTTTCCACATCAGCCTCATGCCTCTTCAGTACCGGTGTGCTTGCCAAAGGCTTTTTATTTTTGCCTTTACTCTTAAAAAAGAGGGATTCTGCAAAGGCAAGCGACTGGTCTTTATTGGATTCATCTCCATCAGAAGGCACCTTTCACTCAGATGGAGGAGAAACATTCTGGGCAGTCCCTTGCCTTTGTTTTTGTGCAGCCTGGCAGATTTCCTCATCTAGGGCATCTTTCTCGAGGATATTGTGTTCGAGTTCCGACATTTCCGGTGACTCGCTATTGGGGACGTGAGAGCTTTCGAGCACGTGGCGCGGGTTGATGGATTCCCTTTTACCGAGAATTTCATCCATATCGTTGAAATGTTTCAGTATGATCTCCTCACTTTCTTCACTTTCATTGTCGGACGGCACATCGCCCCCTTTGCCGTATCCTGTCGACCGAAGCTTGTCTTTGGTGTTTTTATACAAAATTTGTCAAATTTTCCAATTTGTTCTTGCACTGTTGTGGCGTTCTGTCACTGTCTACGTTTTGTTCCTTGCTCCGCGGGTGAAGCTGGCGAGCAATCGACAGCCATTCAGGGGAGCTGAAGGCTTTGTATCGCAGCTTATCTTCATTTTCTCCAAACAGCTCCACCAAGATCTTTTCTTCAGTGTCTGTCCAACAATTTTTCTTTTTTGGACCAGTGCTGCTACTGCTGCCGTGGCTGTTCTCTTGCAATTGCGAGCCAGGCAGATCAGAATGGGGTCGTACTGAAGATGAGTGAATTTCTTGCGTTCCTTGCAATTGAGAGCCATAGAACGGCAGCACAGCATATTGAGGTTGCGGGTAGTAAGGGAAATACGTCGCGCTCATTCGCGAATATTGTTGCTGTGGATCTTGCCTGGAAAAAAACAGAAAACAAATAAATCTGTTTTATCCGGATAAAAAAAAAGTGTGAGTGGAATGAAGGGGAGACGTAATACATCGCTTACCTTTCAGTTTGACTGCCGTAATAATTAAAAAATGTGTCCTTATTTTTTTCCATTTTGCTAGAGCACGAGACTTGGCGCAAAGAAAGCCTGAACTCCGCAAATAAAACATGAAACGTGTCAAGTAAACCTGAACTCGCGATAAATCAAAAAAACTTCACCGCAACGGGATATATCTGTCAATTTGACCTCGGTTACTGAGCTAAACCAAGCCAAATCACTGCATCATTATCGCTTTTACCATGGTTAAATTTCCTTTGTCTTTTGCTGCCTTTACTGAGGTATTAATTGATGTTTACATTGACCAAAAATTTACCTAGGTAAGTAAACTCTTTTACCGCAGTAAAAATCCCAAGTGTAAACACGGCATAAGTCAATGGAACCAGATGTTTGAACTTTCACTGGCTGACTTGTTACAATCTTCAGATGGTAGCTGCACAAACTCCTTTTGAAATGTCTCCCCAAATGAGACTCATTTGACTCTAGGCTGTGAGACATTCACATCACACTTAGCCCTATCCCAGAAGTGTCACAAATTTAAACTGCAAAATAGCTAGTTCTGCTTTTAAAATGATTTTAATTTATTTTCAAATAAGACAGGTCTACAATCATTTTAATTAGAAGGCAAAGAGTGATTTTGACACTGCAAATAAATGTCATTTATTATTTGGAATGTTATTCAAAAGTGGTGTCACTCAGCTACTAGATTTTGCACCACTTGATCAGTCTGCATGGCAGCCCTTCTCTCTGCAGCATAGGTAGTGTACATGCATTCATTAATTAAAATTAAATCCCTCAAAAACCAGGGTACTGTAGTTGTTATGCAGATTGGCTTCATTGTCCTTAGTAAGAATTGCAGACTGCATATAATTATAGACTGAGAGAGATGTAATATTGCAACACTTGACTTACCATCTTCCCCAATCAAATTATTCAGCTTGGTCCTGAGGGACTGCAATATTGCAGCCTTGTTTTTAGGTTCCTTCTCTGTGTGGGTATCACCTGTGCGCCCGGACTCCCTCAGTGTCACTTGCGGCAATTCTGTGATTACAACAAGTTCTAAATGAAATCACATATGTCATAGGTCGAAAGAAGTGCAATCATGACGACGTAAAGGTCCAAGAAAAACTAGGAATTGAGCTCACTAAGTAAATACAGTTCTTTTATCAGTGCAGTGATAAAATTATCCTAAACATCACCAACTTGACCAAGTTCCCAGTTGAAATCACCAGACCTTACCCTTCTTAACTGGTACTGCCAGCTAGTATATTGATGTAATGTTACTGATTTGCTGGTATTTAATTGGAGAACATCCTGATAATTATGCAATTGTGGCTCCATTATTCAAATGGATACTTACTGATAAAGGCTTGCTTTAATAATTGCAATAACTATCTGAAGTTTTTGTAATGGCCCATTATAAATACCATTTTTAGTAGAACCAATATATATGTATATCTTAAATACCAACCAGCAATAGTGTGCAGAATGTCTTGGTCCAGTTCATGGAGCCTTTTGCCCTTTAGCTCCTCAGGTCCTCATCAGGACCATCCTGGCAAAGTCTGTTTTTTTATTTGGTATCTTTTTGTGCCACACGCAATCTAATAGGATTGACCCACACTCCATTGCCTATTTCTTCCCACTGTGAAGAAAGAAAATCTAACATTTTTAATGTGACTACATAATGCAAATGATGGATGGAAGATTTGATGACAAACATCACAGGTGTAAATTGACTAGGTAATTAAAAAAGGAACATTGGAGCAGGCCTGAGGGGAGGGTGCTTCCCTATTTGCCTTTAGTCTTGTCAGTTGCTGTTATTAATGGCTATAAGTTAAAGGCATATATATATATATATAAATCATTTACCTTCCTTTTAAATGCCTCTTGTCTGGTTACTTTCCCATACCTAAGGATATCCTTATCCTTGTTATACACCCCTCCTGGATTTGGAGTTTATTCTTTAGCCATTGTCAGATTAAAAGAATAACATAAACAAAATTATTATACATTTTCTTAGAATCAGATGCCATCTTAACACTAAATAATATTTGTCAATTAGTATAACTCTTCATTCATTTTGATGCATCAATGTCCAAACACATCAATAGATAAAGATGTACTTCAATAATGCTAATGGGTGTTTTCACAACTGCTTTCTCTGAACATTATTTTTTAATGCTTGTAAGCCCTGGATATAAGTTGTCCCATTGTTTAGTGTACTCAAATCCTGTCATATATTTGTATACATGAAAGTTTTACAAGCAATATTTTGGGGTTATATATATATATATATATCTATATAAATATATATATATATATATATATCTATATCTATATAAATTTATATCTATATAAATATATATATATATATATATATATCTATATAAATATATATATATATATCTATATAAATATATATATATATATCTATATAAATATTATGAGAGGGAAAAAGGGACGCAACTACATTCCCTTGCGAAATGGCTTTTGGAATTCCTAGGAATTCCTAGGAAAATCCTAGGAATTCCTAGGAATAAAGGTGTGAATTTTCACGGTAAATTCGGACTGGGAATTCCTAGGAATTCCCAACCATAACAACTCTGGTTCTAAAAACCTAGAAATTCCTAGAAATTCCCAGAAATTCCCAGAAATTCCCAGAAATTCCCAGAAATTCCCAGAAATTCCAAGTTTATAGCCAACAGGACTTGGAATTCCTAGGAATTCCTAGGAATTCCTAGGAATTCCAACTCAGAGAACCAATGACTTTCCCTGAAAAGCTGTAAATCTAAAAAATTCCTAGGAATTTCTGGGAATTTCTGGGAATTTCTGGGAATTTTTGGGAATTTTTAGGAATGCTTAAGAATTACTGGGAATTTTAAGCAAAACTTTGAGGCTAATGATATAAAATAAATACTTAAAATTAAAAAAACCCAGCTAAAATCCAAGTATTCAAAGAAATTTATTTAGAAGCTTAATTAAGGCTTACATGTAAAAAATTTTTGGTTAATTATTAACATCAATGTGTGGTAATATTAGGATGGAATTTGATTTATTTTTCTTTTCTTGAAAACTTCATACGGATTAATCCTCAATTACAGCTATTCATATAAAATAGTTCTAATCAATCATTAAATTTGGTTTGACACAAATTGTGAATAAAATCTGTTGATTCTTTTCCATAAAATACAATTTCTTAAGTTATATTTATATAGTTATATTCTTGGGAGTGAAGGGGCTAATTACAGTCAAATAAAATTTATTTTTTGATTAAAATCTTGTTGTAACTGTAACAATAAATTAGAATGAAGTTATCCTAAACTGCAAACTTAGCTGCTGTTTGTACTGTTTGTATTTTTTTTCCTGGGCTCACAATGAGTTGGCCTTGAATGAGGTTGTCAACAAGAACCTTGACCATTTTGCATCTGGATTCCTTGACATCTGAATTTGAAAAAAAATAATATATTAAAATATGTATGTTTAAAGCTCAGACCAGGCTTTTAAGATGGCTACGAGGAAAAGGGCATTCATTGGATTCTCAAATTGAGAAATCTCTGTTATGGAGTTAGTACATCTCTCTCATGGAGTCCTAAAAAAGGACTGAATACATTATTTTGTTTTTACCAAGGAGGGCTTCTTTATGTACTAAGGTTTGTTATGAATCTTGAATGTTCCCAAACGTGACTAGAGGAATCTTGAAACCTTACTGATAGGTTTATTTCATTGTAAAGCATAAGCTTAAGAAACTGCGGCATGCAAGTGACCGATTCGATTCTCAGAATTATTCTAGTTTCAGTTGCGCCGAGCGTTATGTAAGCTTAATTCAACCCGCTACATCTATTCTTTTATAAGATTTTGATCACAACGAATATCGCAATTTTTACTCACCACAAACTTTCAAAATCGTAGCTTTACAGATGGCCACTCGACCCTTGTTTGTACCGGTCCATATGTCAACTGTTGTCCCTTCTTTTAACTCCACGGCGCCAACGACTTTCTTCTCTTTTACAACACTCACGCTATTCTCGTTTTCCCATTGAACCACAATAAAAGCTATCTTTAGAAATGTTATATTAAGCAAAACAGTAGAGAAAAGCGATCAACCGATGAAAAGTACATTCAAAGATGAGCGCCAAATGGAGTCTTCTTTGTTTCCGATCACGGGCATGATCACGTGGATCTTTTAGGACTTGTCATTGGCTAGCAAAGTGAATCCGCTGGCTTGCCGATTGCAGTATTAAGAGAAGCGCCTAACTTTATTCTGACTTCTCCGACCGGTTCTCTGCTTCTAGAAGATGGATAGCTTGGTGATATAAATAAAGATGTGAGCTCACTCTATGTAGAAATAATCAAAAAGAATCGATCGTATTACAAATGCACGATTTGTGGCCGAAAGTTGTCGAGGAAACAAAGACTCGAAACTCACTTGAGTTGTGTTAATGGCCAAGGTGAGAAATAACACAAGCCAATCACAGTTTTGAATGCGACTACAAATCGTCTTTTACCCTCATATTTATAAAAGAAGGATACCACATTCGGAAGTATAAGAGATACATAGATGATCCCAGTGTACCAGTACCTAAATCTACAAAGCTTGACCATAGCAAGCGTTCAGCAACACGTTCCAACACCGCCATCTCGATTCCTCAGTCAGTCGTTTCCAATGAACTTAAAGCAGTATTGACAACAGAGTAGAGTGCGTCTTACAAAGGAGAAACATTGGTACAAGAGACAGGAGTAGCAATATGCGATTACAGAGGTGCGTTGGAACTCTGGTCCACAAATAGTTATGCACTGCCCGAAGTATAAAACAATCTTGTTGATAGCTGACAGACAGAGAAGAACAACAAGTAAACTTAAGAGCTGTTATTATTGAAGTGTGACTATCACTTTTTATTTTTATATAAAGAAGGACTTGTAATTTGCACCAAAAAAAAAAAGATGTAATATTTTTTTGGGAGATCCAGTGATTGGGACATTTAAGAAATTAAGTTATGAAAGGAAACTTGGTTGGTACTTCTCACTACTAAAAAGTCTTGTTGACAGATATTTTCAGATCAGAGTTTCAAATAAAGTAAATCGAAGACGTCATATAAAAAGTGTTTTTCCTCTAAGGGAACATTGACTACCTCTGTCTTGTCTGCATGCCAAATGTTTGCAAAGTGTGTGGATGATCCACAAGTATTGGAACTCTTACAAAACATTTTTGTAAGAGTTCCAATACTTGTGGATCATCCACACACTTTGCAAACATTTGGCATGCAGACAAGACAGTGGTAGTCAATGTTCCCCTTTTCTTACAAAAATGTTTTGTAAGAATAAAAACAGCAAAACAAATTACAGCAATTAGTCATGAAAATAGAGCAAAAAACTGAAAAAAAAAGCAGCAACAACAATCATGAAAAAAGAAAGATTAATTAGGTGTTGAATTTGTTTGTCTAAGGCATGAAATTTCTACTAAAAGTATTGTCAACAAAAAGTCTCTGACAGCGTTTGAGGCAACTGAGCTTGACTGTTCCAAGGTTTTCTAACAAAGGAAACCAGTAATGTAGGTTAGGGAAGTAAGATAACAATGTAATTATTGTTAATTATTGTGGAAGTTGGCAATTTCCATTTAACATAACTGACAGCTGGTTCATGAGAAAATCCATATTAATGTAAAGATTTACTAAAACTTAGTTTGAGTAATAAATTTCATGATCTTTAAGTTATAAAGTTTTATATGTACATGTATGTACATGTATGTATACTCTTGGTAAGTTTTGTATAGCATACCTTTTATTGAGCCAAAGTTTTAAGCCTCTGAAATTACTCTTTTTCTTAAAACCTTCACATTCAAGGTATTGAGAATTTCTTAGAATTTATGTGGACCTCAGGGTATTAAAATTGCCTCAAATTCAATTCCCAGAAATTCCCAAGAGTTCCACACTTCTTAAATTATAGGTAGTTTGTAAAGCTGAGAATTCCTAGGAATTCCTAGGGATTCCAAGTCCTCACAAAACTGGAGTCTTCCTTTCCCAGAAATTCCCAGTAATTCCAAGCTTTTTAAATCAGAGTTAATTTGAATAGTTGGGAATTTTTGAGAATTCCTAGGAATTCCTAGGAATTCCCAGAAATTCCCAGAAAACTGGGAATTCGGTTTGCAAGGGTCATTTGCATAATTGGGAATTTTTGAGAATTCCTAGGAATTCCTAGGAATTCCCAGAAAACTGGGAATTCAGTTCGCAAGGGTTTCCCAACAAGCCTGTTTTGTGAATCGCTTCACTCTTCAGGGGTTTAATGAAAGAATATTCATGTGACTATCGTGTATATACTAGGAAAATTTACATAATACGCGGTAAACTTAAAAACTTTAAAGTTCAGCTGTTGCGTAGCAACGCTTTGTTTCTGTGTCGGCATGAAGATACGAGTTCGTTACGCTTATTTAGTGATGAGAGGTCGGGTCAGTAAATTATCAGGAATTTTTCTTTTAGGCAGAGGTTGCATCTTTTACTGGAGCTGTTGTAGGGAGTGTTAGATGATGGGACGCGCCATGAAATAGAATAGTCAATGTCGTCGTTCTTGACAGCTCCAGCAAGCAATCTTTGAGAAGGTGGAAAAAAGGTTTCAGCGGTATGTTTCAGCGGTATGTTTCAGCGGTATGTTTCAGCGGTATAGCATGCACAGTGTACAATCCTGGTGTTGCTTCTACTGTGCATTCCTAGTATGGATTAAGAATTGTTGATGTGTCATGGGGACATGGGGAACAATCCACAAAAAATAGGGCTGTCATTGAATGCGTCAAAAAGGCCAATGTATTGATTTGGGACTAAGCCAGCTTGTCAAGTCAGCGAATGCTCGAATTGGTCAATGTGATACACCATTGTCTGAGCAACTTTCATTGTAATTATCCTTTTGGGGTAGGCAAGTCATTTAAGTTGGAGAGTTCTTCCAATTACATCCAGTTCTGAATGGCTATGATGAAGGTATGTTCGTGTTCCATTTGGCGATCAAGGCACATTTCAAATGTCGACCAACCTACACACTGGTGTGCTCATATTGTAGCTGTCCCAACGCAATGCTGCAATGGAGCTGTTAGAGTCTGAGTAGACCTAACCAAACTCAACGACCAAGTGACAAAGGAACTTCTCACAACCTGGCCAAGGAACTTTTCAAACAAAGTGATTCCAATCTCTGTGGCAGTGGTCATTTCTGGGCAACTCACATGTGTGTTCTTAAAAAGACCTTTGATATATTTATGGAAGAGTGGTGAAATAAAGAACTTGTGAAGTTTAGCAGAGCAGCCTGTGAAACCTGCACATGAGATGGTTGCAATGACTTCATCAGGGTTTTTGATAATATGCTCTTTCATGGAAATAAAACCAAAAAAGATCGACAAAGGCTGTTGCCTTGTCTTGAAGATCTTCTTCCAACAACTGGATACAATTTCTTTTGTCCCTTGCAAACTCATTCAATGACTTTGCAATTTTCATTGATGCAAGGCTTCCCAATTAGGCTTCAGCAATGCGTTATAAACCTGGACAAACCTGTACACTAGTCGGTTTATAGAAAATCCTGTCTTTCTCTTATCAGTCATTTCCTCTGCATAAAACCTAAGTTTGGCAAGGAGGATAATGTGATGTAAATTTGAAAGTAGCTGGTGCTTGCTTGAATGCCCAAAGGGCATAGGTTTTAAGAGGTGTGCAGTAGTGCACTCTCTTAGAAAGGTGAGTAGTGTTGTTTCAGAATTATTCTAATCATTGTTCTGCACAGTTATTAATTACATGGTTATCTAAGTATGGATAATTTTAAAACAGAAAAGTATATTTCAAAAAGTACATGTTTCATGGCCAAATATTTGAAATTTTGCTCCATTAAGGTAGCTCTTCATATCAAATTTGAGAGTACTGGAATTAATACTCTGCTAAATTAAGTTCTTAGCTATTAACTAAGAAAAGTGAAGTTATTTTAAGATGAAATTCATGAAATCGAAAACAAACTGAACAATGGCTCTTTAACACAAATGCAACTACCCTATTACAAGCAATGAAAGTGACTACCAAAACATGAGGACGCATTAACTGGCCACAAGGCAATCATATGCAAAACCAAAACAAGCAGTAGAAATTATATATTCAATTTCTGTTCCTTAAATGACTAAATTAAGAAGATTTTTTGGGTATGTACAAGCAACAATAGAGTCAGTTATTGACGGTACTCCAACATTGCTTTTTCTGCTGATAACTGTTTGTACTAATCAAAGAGAATTCTGTTTTGATTGTTGCTGTTTGTGTGTTGGATTACTGTTTTGACCACTGCAAGATCATACTTAAGAAAAGTGGTTTTCTACACAATCCTGATTGACAATGGCTGGCCAAATGCACGAGTGTGGGAAATACTGCAGTTTTACTTCCAGCAGGGCATCGAATCGAAAGCACAGTGACTGTAGATCAAACCACAATTTACAGGAGATAAAAGATGAGTTGTCATCCATGCTCTTCTCTCTCCGATCCAACATGAAAGAATAAAATCTGTGCAACTTTTTCAGCCTAATGTCATTGATGTTTCTTAGTGGACGTTTCAAGTTGAACAAGTTGACTATTTCTGCAGTGTGCTGAAGGAGTTGAAATGCAGAGTCAGTGGGGGTTCCATTGTCAAGCTCTTGGTCTTCCATCGAGGCTTCTACAACAACAACAACAACAACAACAATTTTACTTTTGACCCCAAAATATACAAGAAAGAAAAATTACCACTGATTGTAAAATGCTCAATTGAATTGAAAAGAATATTATCAATTAAAGTTGCCGAATGATTTGTGATTCTTGTTGGTTGCATTATATAGGGCTGAAAAAAATTAGAACCCAGAGTGTTAAGGAAACCATCAGTTGATGAGTGTGATTCAAATTTCAAAAGATATATGTTAAAGTCTCCCATGATTATATAAGTTTTGTTTTCTTGATTAATTCTATCAGCTGTGGAGCTCACATATTCAATAAATCTTTCTAACTCACCATTTGGATGCCTATAGATTATTCCACAGAGTAAGTTTGAATGACAATTATTATGTACCTCAATCCATAAGGCTTCAAAATCATCAGCAGTTATTGTAAATTCAGGTCTTATGTTAAAATTTAAGTTGTTTTTTATGTAGAAAGCAACTCCCCCAGCATTGGAAAGGCTTGGCTGGGAGAGATACTGATATCCACATAAATCACTGTTAGATATAGGAGTCTGATCAATTTTCTGTTTGATTTCAGTAAGACCAATTAATGACAAAGGAAAATATAGCTCTGATAACATGTTTGACAGTTTATCATAATTAGCTGATAGGCTCCTAATATTACAATTAATCAAAGAAAAAGATTGACCACTCAATAGACACTCATTGATGTCATAATTACTATGAAAATCATGAGTACTATAGAAACAAAAATTGTTTTCCAAAGGCATGTTTAGGTCAGCATCTAAATCAGTGAGGTGCGGAATGTTACTAGGAGAATTGATACTTAAAGATGGAAGTGAATTGGCCAAGTCACAGGCCATATCACTAGTGTCAGTTACACATTTTAAACAATTCATCAAATCGTTCAAGATCAGAAAATAAATACTTATCTAGTTTGTATCTTCTGAAGATCCCCTTTGTTATTAATATGGTG
>NC_089319.1:11404079-11476579 GCF_036669915.1 Pocillopora verrucosa | reverse complement strand
TTTTATAAATCAGGGGTTCATCTTTAGTAAAACTGAAAACGTTGTGGAACACCCAAACTAGATGATGGCCTTTCTGCAAGCCTGAGAGGTACAGGAAGCAGAGTCTTTAGTCAGTGTCACATTCTCCTGGTAACCCATGGTGTCCAAAATTTTGAATTTGAATAAGTTCATTGTGCTGTTGCATTCTAAGAGATCCCTTGCAACACGATCAAATTTCTTTGCAAAATATCGAATTCTTCTTATTAACAGCTTCTGTGTTGTTTGTTTTTTCCGTTTTCGGTTTGCTTTTCTTTTGGTCAGATCTGTGAGTGTCCTTGGTGTTAACTCTATAGTCTTGATGAGTCATTTCAACGTCGGTTACAAGGTGTGGCTCCCCAGACAAGGAGTCAGCATGGACTGCTATGTACTGCACTGCAGAAGCACATGCATCTTCATCTGCAAAAAGTTCGTTTTGTTTCTTTTCACAATCAGCTGCAGTTGGACCCTCTCCAACTGTCTTTTGACCCAGAGCTTGATGCTTGATTTCAGCAGCTTCAAGAACTGCAGCTGAACATTCGGTGATGACCACATCTATCAGTCTTTTCTGGTATCCTGACGCACTAATAGATTTGGCATTTGCGACTTCAGCAGGGGATACTGAACTTGAGGAATATGATCTACACCATTGCTGCCAAAGAGATCTTCTCCTCCACCACCATGATTTGAAGTTTTTCATTTTCTGTACATTGGTTGACTGGTTGTTTATTAACTTTTCTAAGGCTTTTTCTGCTTCATCAGCTTGAATGGAAGTAGGTGAATTATATGCATCCATCATCAACTTTTCAAACTGCTTTTTGTCTTTTTCAGCTTTAAAGTATTTCAAGTGTCGATGGATGTCTTGCTTTATATGGAAAAAATCTGACACTGTCTTTTTTTTATGGCTTCCCCTTTTACTTTACAAAGACCACTCCACAGGGCACCACCTTCATTGCTAACATAGGCATGAGGGTCTAGACCTCTGCCCTCAAATTCTTCTGGAGATAAGTCATGTTCACGAGCCACAGATGGCAGTACTGCATTAACAGCAGCATCGAAAATCTTAACCATGTACTCAAGATTTTCTGAGTTTTCTCCTGGTTTTGGAACAAACATGTTCACCAGTTTAACGTTTCTTCTTAAAGTTGGGTAGTATGTGGTCAGTTATATTTCTGTAAAACCTTTTGCATGGCTTTCGCAGCCGTTAAGACTTAAAGGCTCATCAATTATGCCAATAGTTATGAGTGCTCCGATACAAATCTTTTGCTCGCTTGAAAGCATAACAGTGTTGTCAGTCACGTCCATAACCAAATAGGGACCCAAGCCTCTAGCAATAAAGTCATCTTTCAGAAGGCGTATAGCCTCTATTTCAGAACTACCTGGTCTTGCATTTTTGTTCACGGAGGTATAAAGATAGTGAATGTGCCAAGTATTGCTGTACTTCATGGCAACATTTTCTAGGGACTGGGCATCGTCGCGACTTAGCAGGGCTTGCCTAACTTTTTCTAATTGAATTTGCCCAGTTGTTATTGTTGGCCTCTCTCGCATGATGTCTGCTACTTCCTCTTTTTCAGGCTTGTCCTCCATAGCTCTTAGGGAACATGCGTGGTCTCTGACATAGATGACCGTCATTTTCTTATGACAACAGTCATTTTTTATATACTTCCTTGCAGAACAATTAATCCTCAAAGCTATGTGCTTGCAGTGCACACATTTGTTTGTGCAATTAAAGTCAACCTTGTTTGTAAATTTGTGAATTTTTTGGTATTGGCATTTGGGGTTCTGGCATTCCAAGGATCCACGACAAATCTGAAGGGTTCGCCGTCCACCTGTGCAGAAGCCCTTGTGTCGACAGGGTTGAGAACGGCCCCAATTGAAGTTGTCAGTCATGCTATGCAGGGGGTCCTTCTCATTGTATTCAACCTCATACTTGATAGGGCCTTTGGAGATTGAGGGTACTTTAGCCACCTGCACAGCCTCCATATTGTCCACATTTTCTTGGTTAAGGTAAGATCTGTTACCCCTTTGTACAATATCACCATCATCCCTAGAAGGAAAAAATTTCAAAGTTACTGACCTGCTGACAGAAGCACGTCGTCACCATTGTGCATCAAGTACACAACATAAAGTGTCCTGAACAAAATTTTGGCGATTTTTTTCCTGGGATACAATATGGTGGTCTACTCGAAGCAAAGGGGGTGAAAATTCTTTGACTTTTGTTAGACCAGTGTAGGAATGGGTAAGGCAGGCTGTTAACTACATAAAGGGGTAGGTGAAGAACTGAGACAGTGCCTCTTCCCCACTTCCAAGAGGTTTATTGATTCCCTATTCCCTATTTTGTCTGGCAGGCTAGTATCTCTTCCATAAAGTGTTAAGTTTTGTTTTTTTGTGTAGTTATTTGAATTAAAATATTTCATATTGTAATTTTTTCATATTTGTAATTAATTTGCTCCTTGTAATGCACAAGTGAGCATATTCAACTGGAACTTGTACAATATAAGAATTAAAGTATTATAATTAATTGTATCACAGTACCACTAAAAAGTGTGAGAGTCCCCAGTCAACTTACTTGTCTTCACTAAACTGCAGGTGTTTGTTCCACTTCCTCTTATTGCCTGCCACCCTCTTTGCTTTCTTTATTGGCGTGCTATCACTGGAACTAAGGCCACTCATTGATTTTATAAGGTCTTCCAGTGATGATTCTCTCTAGAAATAAAAGTTTACATTGCACATTACACGAAAAATACGAGTGCAGACTGATATTCAAACAACAATTTGAAGTTATTATTTCTTTGTACTTCTCACAAGTATATGCTCAGACTAGCAAAACTAAATTAGCCTGAGACTGGGCTCTTACGTGGAGAATGAGCGCAAAAAAAATTTTGGTGAACAAAGGGAACCACATTTTCCTCCCCAGTCCCCCACTAGCCTTGCTTTGCCCATTTTTTTTTTCACAATTTCCCACCAAGGAGCCTGGATTCAGGCTAAATTTAATGAAAGATAACTCCCTTCGAAAAAAGTTTATTGTTAGGTAGATTTCAAGACAGACAGATGCACTTAAAAGGTAAATTAATGCATGCACATGAATTGAGCAGCAAAAGATGGTGATAAGAGCAAATGAGGAAGTGTGTAGACTGCATGTTGAGTATGCCATAGCTCAGATCTTCATCCATATATTCTTCCTTGCATTTTCCGGTGATTGCTTAAGATTCCACTATGTGCCTTGAACAGTTGTTTTCTGTTCAAGTCAGTGCCAGAAACCTAGATTTTTTCGTCTCAGGATTTTTTACAGAGCTATAAAATCCAAAGCAGATATTAATCCAAATGTAGCATAAAATAATACTTATGTAATCTATACTTATTAAAAGATTTAAAAAAATGTTTTTTACCCCAGCCATTCCTTTGTTGGATCGTTTGCATTTTCTTCACTTCCTCTTTTTCAAAGTTTGAACATCACTCCCATCTGAGCTGAGCTGTATACAGTCCTGAGATCCCTTCAACAAATTTAAACCAAAAATTAATAACAGCCATTGACTGGATCAGTTGGCAGACAGAAGACTGCAGTAAAACTGTCAGCCTCAATTTTATGTAACCTCAGATAGTTTAATAATTTGCAAGCAAAAATTTGCCAATTGAATCATATCTTTTGAAGACAGAAGTATAACCTTTATTGATAAGTCTTGCTTGATGAAGATGGTGTGATGTTTATTCGCATTACACTACATAACAGCTGGCTCCAGATAACCTGACATGAAGAAGAAGTACTATATATATAAGTCTTTATTCCATCATAAGATAAAACTACATATCTTATGTTACAATGAATTGAAAAAACTACAGAAATCTACATACATATTATGAATTAAAAAGTATATCATTACAATAAATGGAGCTTAAATATCAACCTATTTACAAATGTGTTCATAAAGCACTGTGTATTAATTTTCGGGCGCACGCAGCCTTTTTTCCTGAGATTGTGTAGATATGTCTTTTGGACAGGAATGATATCTTTCAGGGGGTGGCAATCCGTTGATTTTAGTTTCTTCAAAATATTTCTGTCTTGTTTGTTTAAAAGGTCCTTGATAAAAACTGGAAATGAGATAAAACCGCGTTCATGACATCGGTCTAAAAATTTTTGTACAACCGTAAGATCGGACTCAGATGCCCCATAGACTGAAAGTGCATAGCTAAAATTAGCCAAAACAATCGATATAAAAAGATGATCAATCTCTGCCTGAGAGTAATGTTCCTTTCTCAAAGTACTATTCACTATTAAAGTAGAAAAGAGTATTTTAGGAGCATGTACTTGCAACTTACAGTTTCCATACATTCAGAGGACTTGACTTCATCATCCAAGCTAAGGATGATTACAGAGACTTCAGGCTTCAAATAAAAGCAGAATAGTGGAATATATATATTAAAAAATGGGTTTGGTCCTTTCGTATACAATATACAATATATATTGACAACTATACTATGATAAGCCTCACAAAAAATGTTTACAGAATGTACGTGTAGTGATATCTCTATGTCTTCAATCTCAAAGTCAATCTCCTTGGTTAAAATGTTACCACTAGTCAGAATTTCTTACATGCTGATGTTTACTGTATTTGGACAAAACAACAAATGAAATGCAAAACAAGTGATCTTACCTTCAAAGGCTTTCCCTTGAAAATACTAATTCCAGGATTATATTCCTCTGGACCAGAATGAAAAAAAGGTTTGGCTCTCTTATGCCTCTCAGGGTATTTGACTGCAAATAAACACAGCTTTAGATTGAAATGCTTCCTTCATTTAATCTTTAATAATTATTTTAATGACCAAGTCAGCAAATGAGCACCTACCCACCACAGACTCATTAGCATGATGACAAAATACATGACTGCCAATCAACCTGGTTTGTTGGCTGTTGGATTGATTGATTAATTGAGCAATAAAAAATTGAGTGATGGATAACCGATTGATTGATTAATTGATTAATCACTGATGGATCAATAGGAGACTGAATGATCGATTGATCATCGATTGATTGCTTGATTGATGCATTTACTAATTAAGTAAGTCATGAGCAGCAAGCTACAACTGTCCTATTTATAAAACATATCTTACCTGGCTAATGCTCGCTTTGGTTGTAAGCAGCATATAATGAGAACCTGTATAGGCCAGATGAATATCTTGATTTCCAACAGAGCCACTGAAGGGTTTTACAGAAGCCATTCTCTAAGATATAAAATAAAAGAGTTTTTAATGAATGTTTGAACTGTGCATTGATAATCAATACTATTACCTAGTTCTTGATTTAAGGGAAAGTACAAAATATGTGATAAAGGAAAGTAAACTACTTACACCATTCCAATCAATCACATTAATATTTAGAGAGAATATTGTTGTCATTGCTCTGATAACCACGTGATTTGTCATTTCGTCCTTTAATGCTTTCACACAGTCTTGCCAAGTACTTGGCCATTTTCCAATCTGGGGAAAATCAGCATCCAACAAAAACTGCAGGAGATCCTGGTTTTGCAGTGTCCCATCCTGCACAAACACAACAATTTAGCTCACACTTTGTCAAGACCCCAATGAGTGCATGCGCTATAACATACAAATGAACTTTAACAGCTTATTAGTAAGCACCGGGGTTAATTGAAATGACTGTAATATTTCTGTCTATTTTATGGCTTAAGTAAAGTAAAGCTAGAGTGAAGGCACTAAACTGGAGAAACAAAATTTCATAGTCAAGGTGTAATATTCAAATAGATACAAAAGAAAACAATGGAATTAGTCCTAATATCTATTTTATGGGTTTATTGCCTCGACTCTATTGCAATCTTTTTTATAGTCATGTGTATTAATCACACATTTTTTACTCAAAACAAAAAGCAATATAATATAAAGCTTTAAATTCCAAAACTTGTAATGGTATACTTAAGTATTTATTGAATTATTTAACTAGATGCTTCAAAAATACTTGAAATAAATTAAAATGAGAAACTTATGAAATTAATGGTGGTTGAAAATTTGTCAGGGCTGCAATTACAATAAATATGTCTGATAAAAATGGTGCTAAGGAGATTGGAATCTTAGAATCCAAAATATGCTAATTCTTTATTCTCTCCATCCATCTCTCTACATGAACTCTGAGACAGGCAACTTTCTTGTTCTTTGCAGCTTCTTCCTTAGAAAATTGTTTTCTCCCCTTCAGAAATGCTGGCGTTGTTAAGACAGCCCCTACAGAGGCCAGTTCATCCTGAGTTAAAAACCCCTTGTCTGCCATGACTTCATCATCCTGCTGAAGGTGGTTAAAAAGTCCACTCTTCACAGTTATTTTCTTGTCAGAAATACTGCCAGGGTATAGCTCACTAATAAATGCTGTGGCACCACTTGGAGTTATTCCCACCAAAGCCTTCATTGTTGTCCTTGATTTGTAGGAGGAATAGCATGCTGACTGATTGTTTAAGGCAGAGGGTCATTTCATCTCAATTTCAGTGCAATCAATTACAACAACAACAACTACAACACTGACTTCATTAGACGAAACACTCACAGGGCGACCGACACTACAGAAACTAACAGGGATTCCACATCTGTCATGACTACAGCTGCTATACCCTACATCAAAGGCACTTCTGAGGCTATCGCGCGGACCCTACAACCTTACAACATTCGCGTAGCTCACAGGCGTATTACTACTTTACGACATTTGCTGATCAACGTTAAAGACAAAGACGAACCCAACAACAGACAGGGAGCGATTTATAAGATCGAGTGCTCTGACTGCCAGGCCTCCTACATTGGTGAGACTGGTAGAAACCTTAACACGCGACTAACTGAACACAAACAAGCAACTAGAAATGGCGATGGAAACAATCACATTTCTGAACATCACTGACAAACTAATCACAGAATCAACTGGGACTCTGCTAAATGCTTAACCTACAGTACAAAATATTTTCAACGACTGACTCTGGAAAGCTGTTTTACTAACTTAGAACAGACGCCTCTCAACAGATGTCAACAATTACCAGTACCTTACAAATGACTCATTAACGACGTGAACAAACCGACAAACAGACCCACAAACAACAGACGGATCGAAACCAACCAATGACTGTTAACAAACTCTACGCAAGTCTTCCCGCCAATCACATCACGGCTAAACAGACCAATCACGTTCAACAGACCAGACTTTATAACATCATCCACTGACAACTACTCTTCACTTGACTCTGAAGATGACTACCGCACAGATAGTCAAAACATCAGTCACCAATAACAGTTCTTTTCAGAACTACACTCACCCAGACAATCTTACTACATGAACTACTGATACTCCTGGGTTCAAACCATTTACTTTATGATTGCTGTTCTTGGATAAAATTCCTTAAACAAGGAGGGCATGTGTAGCTTGATTACATCCTTTGGGGGTAACTGAGTCAGTACTTGCAGTTCACTTCTTAAAAACCTGATCCACATTCTAAATATCTCAGAAACAACAGAAGAAGAAATATTGAAGCGATAAGCCAAGTCTCTATTAAAAAGTCCAAGTCTCAGTTTCATAAGGACCTTTACAAATTCTTGAAATATGGTTATCTTTCTAGGCCTTCCAAGCTTATTGGAAGTATTTGAATCAAATATCTTTCTTTGATGGGATCCATAGCTTAAGTTCCTTGAAGGTTCCTCAACAATATCAAAACACAGCATAAGGGTTTCATAGTCTAAAAACCCAGTAAAAGAAGCAATGTCTTTGGGTTTATCTTTAAACTGTTGGATATCAAATTGGACATCTTCCATTTTCCTTTTGATGTCCTCCAGTTCTATGGTCAACTTTCATATTTCAGCTTCCATCTGAGATATCCTGTTTTTGTAAGAATTGACTTCAAGTTCTTCCGGAAATGTTTCTGTCTGGGTACCGAAATCAACTCCAAGTTTTTCTAAAAATGTTTTTGTTTGAGTACCAGTAGTATTATGAGACTTTTCGGTAGATTGCTCTTTATTGCACGGGATTTGATCATTCATGATCAGCTGGCCATGATCAGTGTCTTCACTCAAATGTTCTACTTGGCTTTTCTTTTTCTTTTTACTTCTGACCTGCACTTGATCAGTGCTTATTCTCTTAGCTGCTTGGCATTTTGGCTTTTCAGTTGTCCAGGGAAAGAGAGAAGGCAGATACTTGCCATTTTGCTTTTTTCCTCCTTCGAAGTGCTGAGAGCAAATTTGTGTATTTTGGCTCTCTAACTTTAAGTTTTCATTTCGTAATAGTCTCACATACTCTTTGCGAATGGTTCGATCTCTTGGAATCCTGTAATAATGTCGCGTACCCAAGGGTTGGGATTACGTTGAGTGTCAACCACATATACACATCCGTCTCATTCCAGTTTTTATTGAGTACAATGTGTTACAATGCGGTGAAAACTAAAAGGAAATTTATGATTGCGTAATCAGAAATGATTCTATGGAAATTACAAATGAATGTAACAATAAAAAAGGCGATTAAATTTACAAAGGAAACTCACGTTTGATCCTGCGTAAAAAGGGTAAAAGAAACTCCGTGGGAAAGTGACTCCAGTTACTCCGAAAACTCTAATAACTCCGATAGAAAACTCTATGGATATACTCCGACAACTTACTCCGACACTCCGATATGTGATACTACAGAGATTATGTAAGCAACAGGCTTTAAACATGATAGGCGGCAAATAACACGATCAAATACGCTCTGATAAATGATTAAAAGAATGAACAATGAAACGATAATAGAATTTAAACGATAGTAAATAATCACACAAAACAAAACAGTTCAGTTCATTTCAGTTCAGTTCGCTTGCTGAATGTTCGTCACAAATAATGTAAACTTGGATTATTTCTACAGTTGTTGGAGCAATAAGGAATGCAGTAACTCACTTTTTTAGGCATGATTTTGGCCAGGAAAGATACAGAGTCATCTATTTAGTAGTTCAGGCGGCTGCCATCTTTGTTTTACTGTTCACCCAAGCACTAAGCCCAGGTCCCACACCTCCAACAAGTATACAATCCCCTGCTCTTTTCCGCTCAGAGTAATAAACTGAACTGTGGGTTCATACCATGAAGGGTCTTCTCAAGTTCCACTTCTGAGTGGAGGTCATGGCTATGATTCATCCAAGCTCCATACAGCAGAGAGTTTACTCCTTCCCTTATTTTTGTTTCATCCAGCTTTGTTTTGGAAACAGTAATTTCCATTAGTGGTTGAGGATGGATGTTGTCACCATGGCCTTTGGCATGTCACCTCTGAAGCTGTGAAGTGCATACTAAATCAGGATGTTCATCATTTTCCTGGTTTAGGTCATCAGTGTTTTTGCTGTCATACAAGCTAAACTTGCATGCTAAACATTAAGGCAAGAACGTGGTTGCAATATTTCCAGCTTTACATGAACAGTTGGCATGCAGAACTTGACCTGAAATGATGTAAAGCGTAAATTGAAGAATGTGAGGAGCATCTTTCTTCCTGAAGCTGTGTTAACATTTTGCTATCAGGTAGAAGTACCTTTGATCACTGTTTGCTTCTGCCTGAGTAAATGGAGGCATCCTTTCCAGTGAGTTTCCCAATCCATCACTTGGATGTTTCAAGGTTGAAGTTTCAGGGAAGCATTCGGTCAACAGTTTCAAAAGCCTGGTCTTCCTTTTAGTATAAATTTAATCTGAATAAGGATCAACTATCGTTTTATCTCGACCAGACGTGATATATTCTTGGAGGCTATGATAAAAACAAAGATTGTCAATGTAAGATTTCCACAACCACATGTTTATGTGTGCTCACCATTTCACAAGGCACACTTAAGTCTTGAGTCCCTTACGTGAATCACTTCGACATCTTAACCAAAACTTCAATTCTTCATTCTTTAAGGGTGAAGGATTTCTCCCGGCCAAGGAAGCGCTGGGTATGTCATTCTCAGTGAGAATTATGTTGTTTTCTGCCAACTAAGAGCCATCATTTCTTTTTTGTTGATTTTCCTGAGGCCTTTCCAATTTCCAGGCCACTCTGTGTAGTGGCCATTTATGAATACAGTGTATGGGTTAAAAAGTTAAGTACTAACAAGTGGCAGTTTGACCATCCTCTGTGTATGTTTGTCGAATCAGATTCGGTCCAAGTCCATACTTGTTTTTCTTCGATGGATTGGGTCGTATTCATCCCATTTTCAATGCTAAGTTTTTGTTCCAACTCATGTATATGTAGGGACAATCATCTCATTCTTTATTAATATAATTTTCATTCATTTATTTTGTTCTTCTATGCATCAAGGAAACTTGGTATTTATTTATCACCATTTTATTTAAGTAGATCCACTTCAATTATGTTGAATAGATGTTGACGCACTGGTATACATTGGATATGTAGCGGTTCGAAATGTTTTCAAGATGAAACACTCTGCACTTCTCAGAAAAGGTTTGTCATGTGATTCCCCACAATCATACAAGCCATCACATTTGATTCTACTTGCAAGGTGCTTTTAATTTCATGATCTTTAGTAACATTCCATCCCATTATAGCAGCAAAAGTTTGATGAGATTGGCAAATTTCCAATTGCAAAACACACTGAGATTAAGATACTTGATGTTGACTTTCCAAAAACCAGTGTAATTGGGAGGTTTCTCTGCAGGTTTTTCTGGGGAATCAATCTGTAGATTATGAATTGCTAGCTCCAAGACATCATTTAGAACATCATGACGAATCCAGTTCAGTGCTTTAGCCAATTCTAAACCAAATTGAATGTATGGTTGTGCACCTATGAAATTTCCAGACATCCTTCTACTCTTTCCAGTTTGATAGTTGTCAATTCATAAGTCATCCTTGTCCCATAGAAATGTAATATAGCCTTTTCTCTTGAGTAAGACTATAGTCTAACTCCCTGGGGTCATCCCTTATTTTGTCATATTTTTCAATGATTAAATCTGTAACTGCCTTCTTGTATCCAGATTCTCCTCCATTGTAATAATCCACCAGCATTTCCATGGGCTCTACTCTGTTTTTTAAGGTGTGTCGGTAAGCCAGTAATTCAAGCCAAGTCAAGTCAAGCCAACTAGTGACCACCACTTTGTTGGCCTCAAAATCTTGTACCACGGAAACACTACCACATAGAACCACATCTTCCTCTCTTCATATCATGTCAAAGGATAATTCCCATGGGAGGCTTAAGACGGTAACTGATGTTAGCCAATCGCACTTTCCATCTTTGCTTCTTGAAGTTGATGGTCAATCAATCAATCAATAATTTATCTAACGACGTTATTATATAAGAGCACAAGTGCTCATTCAAACTACGAAGGGCATTAAATCTACAATTACAATAATAAAATCTAGTATTAAAAGAAAAAAGATTTAAATACATAATCTGTAATCTATGTACACACAAATACAAAATGTTATAAAACTTACACACAAAATATATTAAAAAACATAAAAATTACAGCTGAATTGATCTTAGCTTAGACTTAAAAACATCAACATCATTGGCCAGCTTGACATCTTCTAGAACTTTGTTCCATAGTTGAGTGCATTTGTAAGTAAAAGAGTTCCTCATAAGACTAAATTTGGTAAGGCAAAGATTAATACAATTTCCTCTTAAATTGCAAGAGGTTTCTCTGATGCTAAAAAAGTATCTAAAGGTATATGGCAATCAATTCTTAAAACTGTCATGTAAATTATCCAGGAACTCATCCATGCAGGATTCACTCTCCAAGTTAGCGTAGAAATCCATCATGCATTCTGTATGACTTTCTTATCAACCCACGAGTTATTTATCAGGCCACCTATGCCATTGAGCTAACACTTTATTGTCTTGTGCTTCAAATCTTGTCATCTTGATACCAGGCTTCATCAGTCACTTGTACTTTTTGCAAGTCTTGTTTGTAAAATGGGCCTCTCACAGGTGTATTGTCCACTTCTTTAGATAGATAGATAGTTTATTATCAAATAAAATACATGGCAGCCAAAGGCTGAATTGAGTGCTTTTCACAATCATTGATTATAAGACTATATAAGACTACCTATAACAAAAATGCTAAGACCTAAATAAAATTACTAATATAACTAATATAGCTAATATACAGCAGTGGAATAGCTAAAAATCTAGGTTAGCACACGTGCACATAGCCGGGATAAATGAAAATTTAAAACGGTCAGTGCGAAAGTGCGGCATGTTAAAAATGCACCGGTGTCTAGTATTGTAAGCTGAAAAATGCCTATCTGGCAGCAAATTATATAATTTGTGAGATGGAGTTGAGACAGACAAAAACAGATCCGTACATAATTTCGTGCATCTGTCATAGAGCAAAACTAAACTGTGCCTGTCTAAAGAGTCACGATATGACAGTTCTGGTGAAATGATGGATAATGCGCGTCTTTGGACCTTTTCAATGTCATCACTAAGATACGCAGGTAATGCATGATGGAATATTTGTGCGCAGTATTCCAGAACAGGACGTATAGTTGTACAATAAAAATTAATTATGTCATCCGCTGGAATGCGGGCTCTCTTTAGGAGGGCTAAAAAGTATAATTGTTTGTTTGCTCTTTTTATAACATCATTGATGTGGTTATTCCACTTAAGGTTACACGAAATAGTCATGCCTAGGATCTTAGCCGACTCTACCGTCTCTAATACTTTGCCATCGACCAAGAGGGGAGTGAAATGGTGTTTCTGCCTTTTGTAGTCGATGACCATAACTTTGCATTTGTCAGTGTTAAGCTGCACCTTCTGTGCTTTGGACCAATTCTCCACCACTTTGACTGCGGTTTGGGTGTCACCTAATGCGTTACGCGGGACGATCTCTGCCACCGTCGTGTCATCAATAGGGAACTTAAGCACCAGACATTTTTCGGGCGACGGCGACGTCTACAAACGAGGGAGCATGGGTATGAGGGCGCCGTCGTTCCCGCCAAAATCCAAACTTAAGCATAGAGATATTTTTGCGACGGCAACCCATTCGAAACCTGCCTCGAAAGCTTGAAAAAAAAAACCTGTGAAAAATGTCTTTTTTGTGAAACAAGAGAGATGCTGTTACTAGCGTATGATAGTAAAATAATATCTGATGAAGAATTCTTGCTCTTGTGGGAGAGCTGCCGTTCCAAGAACCCTCATTTTCCGTACAGTTCGTATGCAAGATTTGATCTTGAAAACATTCATGGATTCATAGATGGGTCAGTGAGACAGATTGCTCGTCCAATCAACAGCAAAGAATTGTGTATAACGGTCACAAGCGTGTTCACTTGTTAAAATTCCAGTCCGTTGCACCACCAAATGGGCTCATTGGGAATATGTATGGCCCTGTTGGTATGTTAGTCATCTACATTTTTTTATTACAAAGATTTAGGTCCAGATTTTCACAATAAAGTAGGTTGCTTTTTGGTAGAGAGTGGGTCTGTGTTGCCTTGTTTCTTTGTTTAATCACACTTTTGTAAAGTGCCCACTGATAACAATAACAATAATAATAATAATAATAATAATAATGATAATGATGATAATGATAATGATGATAATGATAATTTGATAATGATAATTATAATAGTAATAATAATAATGTAATAATAATAATAATAATAATAATGGCACACATTCTTAGGAAGATTCTGTTGTAGAAGGGACATGAAACAAACAAGGAGTGAATGCACTTGCTGAGACAGTCCTGTGACATTTGGTGACCCTATACCCCTGTTGGCGTCCAATCTATTTTCAGCCAAGTACCCCAACTGTGAATAGAGTTCTGGTGTGCCATAGGAATAATAATCATCATCATTAACTTATGGTTATGATAATTGTTATTATTGTTCTTGCCTGCAGAGGGTAAAAAGCATGATGCTAGTATGCTGGTGGACTCCAACCTTCTTCATGAGCTTGAGCAAAATGCATTTTCCCCAACTGGAGAGCCCGTGTGTGTGTTTGGCAACCCTGCTTACCCTTTATGTGTGCACCTACAGGCACCATTTCGTCATGGTATACTAACCCCAGTGATGGAAGGATATAATGCAGAGATGAGTTCTGTCAGAGTGACAGTCGAGTGGCTCTTTGGCGATATTATTAATGATTTTAAATTCTTGGACTTCAAAAAGAATTTAAAAATTGGCATGAGCAGTGTTGGAAAAATGTACCTAGTCTGTGCTATTCTTAACGATGCAATAACCTGCTTATATGGAAACAGCACCTCAGAGTTTTTTGGGCTAAACCCTCCTTCCTTACTGGACTACTTCACATAAATCAGGTGTATTGAATGAATTTATTTCAGTGAAAGTAAACATACCATCAGTAGTGTTTCCTGATTTAAAGGACAGTGGCTTATAATAAAAATACCAAAATCATACTTAAAACTTACAACAAATGAGTAAACGTAACACAGCAAAACACAAAGGCTGACTGTCAAGTAATGAACAGTTTGTTTTAAGTTTTTACAGCACATAATATAAAGAGCTGTATTGTTAATCAACACTAAACTCAGTAGAGGCAGGCAGCCCATTTTCGTAAACACAATGCTTTGTCCCTAGCACAAGCAACTATAAATAACGTGTATAAACTGTTAAACTACAAAATTTCAAAAGGACGATTAAAGTGTTCTTTCTTGAATGATCTAACCTAAGATCTTACTTCTTAACCAGATTTTGCATCATGGTCATCAATGCCTGTGAAATCTGCACTTGCTGCTCTGTTTGCTTCCGTAGCAGTTCAATCTGTAGCTCTTGTTGTCTGGCCCTTACTTCCTGCTCCTTTCTTTGCAGGTCTAGCTCCTGTTGGCGAATGGAATACTCACTTTGAGCTTTTTCTTTCAAGAATTCAACCGCATTACTTCCGCTTCTTCGGCTCTTTTTGGCGCCGCCTCCAGCAGATTTGTTTGATTTTTTTTTTCGAGGCCATGCGTTCCATGGCTTTCTTTCTGATTTCTTCAGCTGCCTCTTTATCATCTGACTTTTTCTTGTCTTTGGCAGAAAAGCTATCTTCTTTCTCACATAACTCTTCTATTAGGGCATCTTTCTCAGATAACTCACAATCAATGCCACTGGCTTGTAGCTCTTCTCATTGCGTGTGTTTAAACTTGGCCTGAAGCAGATTCCATCGGTCTCTGACTCCCCCCTTCTCCTTAATCATAAATTTTGGATTATCGAGCTTGTTCAATCTTTCCTGGATTGACTCCCAGATTTTGCCATGGTCTGGACTGCCTTTCTTAAACTGAACCAATTCGCTGGCAATCATTTCACGCAACAGAAGAATGTCATGGTCATCTGTCCATTCCATTACAGGTTGTTTTTTGGTAGCCATCTTCACGCTAGAGCCTAATGATATAAAAGCACGAAAATCATAAAAGTGAAACTCGCGTTTTACAGGCGACATCAAAATAAGCAAAACAAAGTCAGCGCAGAGTCGCGATGGTGGACTCTGTCGGCGGGAAACGTGGATCGGAAGTAAATTTGACTTCCGGTTGCCGTCGCCCCGTAGAAAACGTCAGGTGCTTAAGTTCCCTAATGTACTTCCAAGTTTGAACCTAGGGAATTCTTAGATCGTTTATCATTAGCAAGAAGAGCCATGGCCCCAATTTTGTCCCCTGAGGTACACCAGCTGGTACGGGGCCCCACCCAGAGAAACAATCAGCAGATAATTTTACGTGTTGGTGGCGATGCACTAAGAAGTTGACTACCCAACGTGCTACTCCCCGAGGGATATCAAGGCTGTAAATTTTGTGTGAGCAGTTGATGGTCAATGTAGTCAAAAGCTTTGCGGTAGTCAAACAGGACCACCCTGACTGCAGATCCCATGCCATCAGTTGCGCGCGTTCAGTGATGGAGCATGGACGTCAGCCACACTCCACTGGTGGATCACATGATAAGAGTTTATGCAGCTCTTGTTAGCTTTTGTCCTCCTATTGTACCTTTTGATTAGGCAAACCTCCCATTTCAAATAGTTATGTTGTGTATGACTGAAGATAAAATTTAGAAACAAAGACACATGGAACTCTCCAGAAATGTGGATATTCCACTAATATTCTTAATGTACTTTACCATTTGTTTAATTTGTAAACCTTGGATGTTACAGTGCAATTCAAAAAGTGGTGAACAACTGAAATATGCCTGAATTGTTTCTGTGAACATTGTTTATTACTTTTTCATCAAATTGTGTTCTATCCAGAATACCTTAATTAGGTTAGTGCTACTTGTCTAATGCCCACATGGCTTATTTTGGTGTTGAGGTGTTCACATTTTTTTTAGTTGTACCATAAATAGTGAAATAATACTGCATTTGATGATTGAGGAACTCTCCATGAGGGTATCAACAATATACCTCAAACCCTTGGTCATTCTTAAAAAAAATTAAAAGCCTTGGAAAGAGAAACCATACCCCTGTTTATGTCCCCTTTTAATTAGATATTGCTTGTTGATTCCTTCCTTTGAAACCAGATGGTTGTTTGACATTATCTTTTTTTGTGTGGGTATGCCATTGTCAAAATGAGAGGAAAAGAAATGAAACATTGGTTTGACTTCATGTTGCTATGCAGAGTAGATATTTTTGCATTCAATTACCATTAGTTATTGTGTGTCTTAGTAGGGAAAGCAAAGTATACCATGTAAATTACAACTGAGGTACAAAAAACTTAGACTAGCGAGTGTGATTAAAAAAATTGCTCTTCAAAACTTAGTTTTCTTTTATCTGGAAAGTAAAATATCTTCTCCACATGCATGTAATGTACAAAGATTGAGAACTGAAACTGAATAAAAACAAAATTACATGGATTTTATTGTTCACTTTAGACTGTATGCATAGTTGGTGTACTTAGAGTGAAGGGAACAAAGTAAACTTGCCATTGCTTAGACATGATGCTAAGTGAGTTCTCATACTTCGAGCATCAAAATTTACAAATGTGGGATCTTCTCCAAAGACCAGGCAGGTGAAAAATGCAATAGCAAAAATCCCACAATCACTTCCATTTGTTTGCTGCTGCACTGGCATAGGATTAAGAGCAACCAAACAGCCCCCCAACAAGTCATTTGTTTGTTCTTCAACCTCTTGGGTTAAAACAGAGTCATGATACAGGCTGTCATAAAGATTGATATGTCCCAGATCACATCCAATCGAGCTGACACACACCCAGTGACTGTGACCAGTGTGCAAAATTTGTATGAATTCACCACTGACAACATCAAAATTTTTAACTGGGCCAAGAGTTGGTCACTGAAAGCCTTATATGCTTGAATTCTCACCATGCTGCAAAACTTGAGCTTGGTGAATAATGTCACAGTCTAGCCATCCAGTGGGACTAAAAATTAAATCAAAATGGGAGTCAGTTAGGTTTCCCAGTGAACTTGACTTGCCACTGCTGCCGTGAGTGACTTTAGTGATAGAAATATCACTTTCCCCTTCACCACTTGAGGAATCTGATGAAGAAAAATACTTGGTAAGGGTGGTGGCTGAATGGAAAGTGGCACCTTTGTTGCATTCAGAGCATTTCCAGGTTGTCTGATAATTGTTGGGCATTCTGTTTAAACCGAGGCAGGAAAGGAGGAAAAATCATCCATTTTTACAGTTGTCTCCATGGCATTCTACAACCTTCTCTGTTGTACTACACTTAGCCTTGCAGATGCAAATGTTGTCCAATTTTATAGCTGCCTGAATAGATGCTGTAGAGGGTTGTGCTGATGTCCTGGTACCATCTCTTCTCTTGAACTGGGGAAGTCAAGCGCAGTGAGGGCAATACCAAGTCTCCGGCTTTCTCATGGTGGTGAGTGAAAGACAGGAAGGGTGAAACCTTTTGTAGGAGCAATTTTCGTTACTGTGTCAAATGGTCTCCTCATGTCTGATTTTCCTGAAAAAACAAATACCATCCTTATATGGTAATTTAGGAGGCACTGTGCATCTTCGGGTACACCATCGCCCTAGAATTTCTGGAAGAATACATGTTCTCCAAAATGTTTCCAATTTGGGCAGTACCGAGTTCCAATGCCGCGCATCTGGATATATACGCAGCACTGTTAAATTCATGCTCTTTTTCCCATCAATGGCACAAACCACAAACTCACAATACTTGATTCCAGGCACAGAGAAAAGCTGCTGCTGCACCTGATAGTAGTCGCTGTGACTTTTTCTGAGCTGTAAATGTCCTTTTACTTTTTCTAAGCAGGAATTCTTGTGCTGAGCAAAGTTCTCAAAGTTGCCATCTTTGATTATCCTCGGGTACTTCACTTCACCGCATCCAGTGCCATAACAGACACATGAAACTAGAAAATCAGGAGTGGCATGAAGAAATTCATGTTGTTTGTAAATAAACAAGCCACACTTCTTAGCAGCTAAGTTCACATGTCCAGATTTTACAGCAGCTTCGTATGCATTTGCAGCATCACTTTCGTGTCTCTGACCATGCCTGGTAGCTTTAGTGTTAACTATGCGGAGGCTTGGGTATCAAATTGTTTTAATCAGAGACTGAGAGGGCTGCACAACATTTGTATTGAATGCTGCGTAACTTTCAGATGCACCAATTCTGCCAGCATGATGTCTAAAAAGTTCTTAACCCACTGGCTTTATGTGCCAGTGATGAGCTGAAAGAATGGTACCTTGTCTTTCTGGGATGATCCAAATGTCTATCAGAGGATTGTTCATCTGTTGCAAATTTCTGTTTTTTTTTTGTATTTTATTAATTTTTATTAATTCAAAGTTACATACATTTTTCATAAACAAACAGACACGGTACATCATATATCTACATACACAATCCACAGTTCCTCTTAGCTCTCCTCGGCTTCTAAATGTAATACTAGTACAGTGCAGCAACAAACATGAGATTCTATATCATCAAATAATTTTTGTACTTGTTGCATTTCATATTATGAGCTTTTAGCTTATTATTTGATTTTGCGATCATTGACTCGAGTTGGTGGATCGTTTTAATTTTGAGGTTTAATACTTTAATTGAAGAAAGAGATTTGTTCTATCGGCAAGAATATAAATACTGTTTGGCAATTATTAAAATATGATTGATTAATAATTCGTCTTCGCACCTTAAAATACCAAACATTATATCTTTTTCAGAGAGGTGTTTTATCTTTACGCCTTGATTATCAAACCACTTTATTACCTCAGCCCAGAAATCCTTAGTATAATGACAAGAAATAAAAAAGTGCTCCAAGGATTCGTTCATTTCGCCACAAAAGGAACATGCCGGGGATGGAATAATACCAATTTTGTTTAAAAAAGAATTTGTGATAAGACACCTGTTAATAAGTAGTTTACACTGGAATTCACGCGATTTTGTGTCCAAGGAAGTACGAAATGGCAAGCTGTAAATCTCTTTCCATTCTAAAACATCATTAACAAAATGAGTATTAAAATTCAGTTGGGCAGTCGGTGGAGTGATGATTCTATTTCGAAGTTCTTTATATATAGTCTTTGAAATGACTGTTTCAATTAAAACGTTTTTGTCATTAAAACTTAATTTAATTTCGTTATACAAATTGAAAGGCTCGTCAGCTGTAGAAGCAAGCGTGTTTAATGATTCACGCCATTCAACTGGTAAGGCGTCTATTACAGAAATAAGTCTAAATATATCTAACGGCGAGGTGTTTAATTCTCTCAACTTGTAATTACTTTTAACAATAAATTCGTTATTGTCCGAGATTAGATCCCCTATTCGAAGAATTCCTTTTTCTGCGAGATTTTTAAAATACACATATTTGCCACCGATACAAATAAATTTATTATTCCACACAATAGCTTTTGAAAGATCTTGTCTATTTTGATCCTGTATGCTTGTGTGAGTTGCTGTGGAACATTTTGCGAAACTTTTAAAGCATTCTTCATAAAATGCTGGAAGCTTTATAGGCAATTTCTTCAAATCAAAATCGCAACATAAAATAAGTTAACCCCCCACAGGTTCAAGATAATGCAGTACAATTTTTTCCAATTGCTCGGTTGATCACTTGCCAACTTTTTGCAACAGAGGATTCTCTGAGTCTCTATTATAGAATCTAAATGTGGGGCTTTAAGTCCCCCATCTTCAATGTCACCAATAAGAGCAGAGCGTTTGATTTTGTCCTTCCCCTTCCAGATAAAATCGAAGATAATTTTGTTCACATCTTTCGCAAATTCCCTATTTACTAATATCAAACTCGCGCGATACAGGAAAATAGGAATGATAAAAGTTTTGACAATTTGAATTCTTCCGATAATCGTCAAATCCCTCCACCTCCAAATTCGTAGTTTTTGTTGAATGGAACTAATTAATTCATCAACATTTAATTTTTGTTTCAATCGAAAATCATAGGTGAAGTGCACTCCCAGAATTTTAACAACTTTTTTAATTTTTAAGTTGCATGAAACGACATTGTCTTGTTGTAGAGTAGAAGAACAATTACCCAATATCATTATTTCTGATATATCGTGGTTAATCTTCAGGCCTGAACAAGTCCCGTAATCTTCTATAAGTTTAAGAAAGTTCACAAGCGAAAGATTATCTTTCAAAAAACCAGTTAAATCATCTGCGAAAAGGCTTCATCTGATCTCTTCATTATCTACGTTAATACCATTTATATCTTTACTACTGCGTACACTAATACAAAGAATTTCTAGCGCTATGATGAACAGGTAAGCAGAGAGGGGGTCTTCTTGTCTCACTCCCCTTTCAACTGCAAAGGGCTGGGTAGAAAAACCATTGTTTATGACACAATTTGAGATGTTGTTGTAAAATGTGTGTATCCATTGCAAAAATGATGAACCAAAACCAAAAGAGGTTAGAGTGCGAAATAGAAAATCTCTACTGACAGTATCGAAGGCCTTTTTGAAATCTATACAAATCATTCTCCCTTCAGGATTATAGGTTTGTGAGAATTCCATGACATCTATCGTTCTGACTGCGTCAAAAATAGTTCTTCCCTTAACATATGCACATTGATTATAATGTATGATGTTTGGTAAGACCTTCTCTAATCTTTTTGCAATAGCTTTTGACCCTATTTTTACATCCACATTGATAAGTGATATTGGTCTCCAATTCGACAAATCCCGTTTGTCTTTATCCTTTTTCTCAATTAAGGTAATAATGGCTTCCTTTTGGGAATTTGACAACTCGCCATAATCATAAGAGTAGTTTAAACTGTCTACCATCAGATTTCCTAAAATGTGCCAAAAAGCTCTATAAAATTCAGCCGTTAATCCATCATTACCTGGTGACTTGTTGCTTTCAAAAAGCTGAAGACTCTTGTAACACTCGTCAACTGTTAATTTTCCATCACAGTTTCGAGCCTCATTATTAGTGAGTTTCGTTATTTCAGAGTTATTCAAGAAAAAATTTAGCATCTCCTCTGATGGTCTAAGGGGATCATGTTTACAAAGATTGGAATAAAAATTTTTTATCTCTTGGAGAATTCTTTTAGGGTCTGTGATTAGCACACCTTCACTGTTAAAGACTTTGCAAACAGAGCTTTTAGCTTTTTTATGCATTTCCAGATTTAGAAAATACTTGTTGCTTTTTTCGCCTTTCTCATACCATGTGGCTTTTAATCGAATAATGGCTCCCTTTGCTATCTGTTCATAAATAGAATCATATTCCATTTTCAACATTTCAAGCTCCTCTTGATTCTCAAAGGTTGGTGACTCATTGCACTTTTCCTCACAAATCCTTAGAGAGGTCTCAAGATAAGAAATCTTTTTTCTTTTTTTGAGTGCTTTCTCTTTTCTATACTTAATTGAAACTTGTCTGATTCTGTACTTAATTAAATCCCACAACAGTCTTTTATCTGTAATTTCTTACCACTTACTTAATTCCTTTAACCACATAGGCACACTTTCATTTATCAATGTGACAAAATCATCATCGTCGATGAGACTAAAAGGAGGGACCGTATTCCAGTTTGTCTAAACTATTAAGATGAAGAAAAATTGCCGAGTGGTCTGAATTAATCGAAGGAATGATATCAGATTTCTCAATATCATCCTGGGAAGAATCATTGATTAGCCAATAGTCAAGTCTTCTCTGAATGAAAGGATTTTTTTGCCTCCACGTAAAACGTTTACATTCCGGATTTCGAATTCGCCAAATGTCTACTAAGTCGAAATCGAGACATAAGTCTTGTATTTTTTTGACAGACTCTTTCTTAAGAGGTTTTCCACCGGAACAATCAAGATCGGAGTCCAGTGTGACATTAAAATCTCCCCCTACAATTATCCTATGCTCTTTGTTAACAGCGAAATGTTCAATGTTTTTATTTAAATTTTCAAAAAAACGGCATTGATCTTGAACCTTGTTGGGAGCATAAATATTAACAAACAAGAATAATGAGCCTTGTACCTCAGCTTCCATTTTAATTGAGCGGCCCTTGGTATCCAAATTAACGGACTTAACGCTAAAATCAAGGTCACTTCTCACTAAAATCATCACCCCACAACTGTGATTAGAACCATGTGCAAAATGAAGCTTACCTTGCCATTGCATCTTCCAGATATCTTCAACATCTACAGTACTGTAGGTTTCTTGAAGGAAAATGATATCGTACTTTCGTTCATTAAGCCACGTGAAAATAGCTTTCCTCTTTGTTGGGGAACGAATCCCTCGAACATTAAGAGAAAGTAATTTAAAATTTATATACTACTTCTCGAATGGGACAATTCAATCAACTAGTTACGTATACAAGTATCTCGCGTTGCAACTGTGCATAAATTAATATGTGGTACCGATGGAGGTTACAAGAGGTTTCTACACAACAACATGGTATACAAAAGAAACAACAAATAAAAAACATTACACAACAATGTCTTGCACAAAGATAATAAATGGCAGCTGAGTAATTAACACCTATAGAGCTGCCTCGGAGATTGGAACAATTATTTAGATTCAAATGATCTTACGCAACATCCCGTTACACTGAAAAACAACTACATCAAATAAATGTAAAGGGTTCAATCTGTAGAGAGACCGTTCTAAAAGAATCTAAATGTTCAATCTACAGAGGAACAAACTGTCCCTCAATAAACAATTTATCAGGCTCGGGTTTCCTAAAGAATGCTATCTTTCCTTCTTCCCTCGCTTTCTTTAGCCTTGGCCATTGCCTTTTTCTTCTTTGACCGATTTCCTTGGGGAGATCTGAATAGACCTTTACATCAATATCGCTCTCCATCTCACGGGCTTTTCTAAAAAACCAGCTCACGTTCTGGAAACTTCAAAAAACGAACGATAACCGGCCTGGCCCCTCCCGTCTTCTGGTTGCAAATTTCTCACCTTCGCCACAACAACAATCTTGTTGCGAATCTCTGCTCCTTGAACTGATATTATGAAGCCGGACACTGCTTGCTTGTATGCTTTAAGACTTTTGAACGCTTTAAACTGCTTATTTGTATAATAACTTGTCTCAAGAACTAAATAGGAAAGAAGGTCCGAGACTTCAATCGGGGGCAAACATTCTGAGTGGAACTGCTCCTTTGGAATGGCTGCTGGATCAATACCGACCAAAGAAATTTTCTTTAAATATTGCTCTCGAACATGGCTTTCTAGGCCCTCTGCATAGCTCGAAAGCATGGGTATCCTGAGAAGAAAATTCTCTTGCGCTTCTGGATTTTTTCACACGAAGTATGTATAGAGCAAAGTATTTGAAAGAGGGCACTATAGAGATGGCACTATATTTGCATTAAATTTTACAGCTAAGATGAGCACCAATATATCGGACACTTAATTTACATAAATGTATGACTGGCATTTCTGGACGTCACTTCACAAGGTTTCATTCCAATACTGCAATGAATTTTCGTACCCATGTCCCAGGGCACATAGGATGTTCTTGAGTACTTGAAAGAATTGGAACTTGAATACTTGAAAGAATTGGAACTTGAATACTTGAAAGAATTGGAACTTGTAAAATATCAATACATTTCTTATTTCTTTCCACGTGCGATTGAATCATTCCGCCACACTTGCTTTAGTATCTCAATGTCATTTGCATCAGATGATACACAGACGTGGAACGGTCTGCATATATAGACTTTATGCTTTTAAAATAGACCCAGGCGTCTTGAGGAAATGTATGTTGAAGCCATAATACAAAGACAATGACTTGAAAAGGGGTGGTGACCACTTCCAAAAACAGGTCCCAAGAGTTGATATAAACTTCAGCCTCTAGGTCTTTTTCAAAGATTTCCACTTCCCCCTAAATATCACATCTTTGACAGACTTCTCTGCACAACCGCCAAACGATTTTGTGGTCGTGTACGGACAATAAAACTAAATTCCTAACTAAATCCAATAAAACTAAATTCCTAACTAATTATAAGAAGACTAGTGTAAGATTTCTACATATATTGTTGAAAATATGTAGAAATCTTACACTAGTCTTCTTATAATTAGTTAGGAATTTAGTTTTATTGGATTTAGTTAGGAATTTAGTTTTATTGTCCGTACACGACCACATCAGCTTTTGCTGAATTTTTTATCGTGTTTAAATAAATGCTGTTGTTGTTGTTGGAGTTCACTCTATCTTTCCACCCTATGACAAGACTCGTGATACAAGATACGAAACTCATGATGACAAGCAACAAATGAATTTTATTTGTAACAATCAAACAATTTTATAAAAAACAGTCAAGAAAGTAACTTTATTTCAACTCAGGTCAGTGTCGTTGAGCGTAATTCATCCAGTAAGAATTCCACACTTTGGCACCAATAAAATATGTAGATTGTAAGCTAGAGGTTGTAAACCGTGAAGGGGCACCCCTTTGTGGTAGACACCTTTGAGCTCTCGCATCAAGCCTTTCCAGTTTCTGATTATCAGACTCATTACAATTGAGCCAAATTGCAGGACAGTAAGTGTAGTAAGACATTACATACAAGTTGCACAGGCACATTTTTGAGGAAATTGATTGCATTTTCTTTAGCTTGTTCAAAACATCTAACTGCTTTCCAACTTTCTTAGTAATGTTGGCAATGTGTTATAATAACTGTAATTTATAATTTCTATAATTTAGAGAGTTATTGAGATTTACACCTACGTCTACGACTAGAAACCTGCACATCATTAATACTAAAGGAAAGATCGTTAGGATAGATTTTTGGAAGAATGAAACTGCCAAAAGATATGGTGTTCCCCTGTTCGGAAAACAAGTTGTGAATATTTGAAAACGCGGTATTCACGCATTTGCTGACATTTTTCTAGAAGAAAATCTAATGTTTTCCTGTCGTTTTCGAGTCGGCAAATTGGAGTATTCATTCCATTATCCAGCAGTTTTCCTTCACAGTTAACTCTATGAAAACGATTGTTTCCTGGAGTTAAGAGCACAGTTAACAAATGGGAAAACAGTTTGTAATTTGTTGTTTACTGGTGTTTTTCAGTAACAAAACATTATTTTCACAGAAGTTTTCAATGTATCTTCTTCCATTTTCTAGGACAGTAAATGCGTAGATAACGCTTGAAAACCACGTGTTGTCCAACGTTGATGGGTTTGGTTAACATAATGAAATACAAAGTTTTCTAGCGTTTGTAGTTTTTTGCGTTGAGAAGACGGGCTGTTATCGGTGATTCACTACCCAAATGTGGGTATTCCCATGCATTTTTTCGTATTTGCCATTCGATTATTGTGCGGAAAATGGTATGTATTCCTATATTCATTGGTGTTTACACTGTTTACCATTTGGACATTTATATATATATTTACTTTTCTTGCTCCTTAGAATTTCCTTGGCTCTAGGCTCCCTTGCTTTAGAGTGATTTCGAAGAGGTTCTACCAATCGCTGCATTCACTGTGTAAATTGAATGATCTATTGAACTACTTGGAATAATTCTCTCCCTTATATGACACAAGTAATAAAAGCCTTTACATTAAATTTTTCAAGTTTTTTTATTACCAATTAAGCAAATTAGTATTCGTCTAGTTACATCATTTCTTAATTATACAATTTTTACAAATATTCACAACAGAGAAAACCTGAAAATCAAGCATTTAGAAAATAATTTGAAAAGTATCAGCAGAAAAAAATGCACTCTTACTACAATATTAACAAAATTGTATGTCTAACCCTTAGCAAACAAATAGAATCTGTTTCATTTTGGTCAATAAAATGAAACTTTTAAATGACACGAACAAACCTTGCACAAAACTGAGTGAAATATGACATCTGTTTACCACCAGGTATGTAAACTTGGGAAAATGTTAAAATGCGCATACGTGAGATCTGGATAATTATATTGGGACTCAAACAGGCAGTTGTAAAAAAAGCTTTTACATGTATCATCAGGTTCAACATTTGGAGCTGTTTTCTTAATTTTGTTAAATTTCACAATCATACTAAAAAATTTTCTAGGCTCAAATATCAAAGTTTGAAAAATTCTACTCTTTCTTCACCATCCACAAGTGTAAAATAGCTTTTGCAGTTGAACTTGGGGAACATGGCAGGGCTTCCAGCGGGAAATATCTCATATTTAATCAAAATCAAGGACATCCATTAATCACTGCTTTGTTACACTGGATCCACTGTGACCAAAATTGCCTAGTTACACTAACAGCGTTCATGGAAAAAAGAAAAAAATATAGAAAAGAATCACAATTGAATGACCTAGAGCAATTTATCTGGCACTTCATTGTGACTTCTGGTACTTGGACAATCAACATGCCTGTTTACAGACTGTCTCCTTTGTTGGATGGACATACTTGCCCTATGCCACAAGTCCAGATCTTTGAAAAAAGAAGAAACTTCCTTGGCCCTCCAGACAAGATGCTTTTTTGCAATGACTCAATCAATTCTGACTTCTTTCTTTCTTCAGTTACCACTCTCAGTCTTGTCTCCAGTTTCTAGGATACAATATGAAAAATGTTAGACTTAGCAGACTTGCAATTAAATAAAAAATAGTTGTGGTTAGGAGAGATAACATCATTTGAAATAGATGTTTGTCTCTAACTCACAATACTTAAAGACATTTCCAAAAATGCTTAGCTCATTGTACAACTAACATAACATTCAATTTTCAATATCAAACTTAGCTCAAGCAGAAAAACACCAGTACTGGCAATCTCCACAATCACATAAGGCATGGGTCGTACTGTTGACTTTTTATGTTTCTGTTGCGCCATAAGTTGTCATGCAAATATGTTGGGACATTTACACCATGGGGGTCAAAGGGGTCGCATGTTTGCAACCTTAGTTGATATACAATACCAGTCTGGTAATTATTTAAATTTTCACACGCGTAAACAATTTTGTCAGCTATGAGGCTGGTGCTCATTTTGTTGGTGACTAATCTCCAATCTCCTTTTAATTTCCTTAATCTACAAGACCTTATTGGTATGTATGCTTTAAACAACAGTCACTGACGGCAAATGTTGGCTATTGTTGCTGTATATTGACACAGGCAGAGAAGAAGACGAAATTGACAATCGAGATATTGGTGTTTACGGCAGCCACAACAATCATGGTTCAAGATATATTATAATGATCACAGGATTCCTAATGATTACTTTAAGCAGCAACTCCGGGTTTGGAGAGCAACTTTCAATGAGCTTTTGAACATGGTAAATCCACATGTTGCAGACAAGATACATACACAGGAAAAAAATGAGAGATTCCGAATTTGGAAATGCATTGGTTTTTCATTGGTATAATAGTGGAAAATCAATGGAAGATCAGTAAAAAGTCCAACATTGGAAAAAGAGATACACCTTCCAACCTTGGTAAGTCAAAAACTAAAAATCCAAGTTTGGAAGGTCATTTTTGTATTACCAATGTTGGTAAACTATGTAATAGTCCAACATTGGAAACAGAGAAATCCAATGTTGGAAGGTTATATGTTATATTACCAAGTTTGGTAATCTATGTAATATTCCAACATTGAAAACATAGGAATCCAAGGTTGGAGGGTCATATTTGTATTACCAATGTTGGTAAACTATGTAATAGTCCAACATTGGAAACAGAGAAATCCAATGTTGGAAGATTATATGTTATATTACCAAGTTTGGTAACCTACATGATATTCCAACATTGGAAACATAGAATTCCAAAGTTGGAAGGTCATAGTTGTATTACCAATGTTGGTAATCTATGTAATAGTCCAACATTGGAAACAGAGAAATCCTATGTTGGAAGGTTATATGTTATATTACCAAGTTTGATAATCTATGTAATAGTTCAACATTGGAACCAGGAAAAACAGATTATAGGGTTAATATTTTGATTATCATTAATTACCAAACACTGAGCTATATAATATTCTAAATAAATAAAAATGTATGTCAAGCACAGGATATAAAGGCATGTTACCATATAGTGTAACATCACTGAATCATCATGAACACAAATTCCTGTTTAACTCGATATTTTATTTCTGGAGGTTGAATTTCAACATATCTCTTTTGCACTAAAGCGATATAGCAACTAATAATAATTATTGGTAGCTCATATTTTTCATAACTTTTGAGCTAAACAAGCCACAGAGCAAACACGTTAAATAAACAATCTTTTTGATATCTTAATCCCCTTCATTTTCTGACAGACTTGATGGTGTGGATGTATCAGTTCCATCAACTGATTCAGTAGAATTACCTGGAGGTGAACTACTTAAAGCCTCTTGTTTCTTAATGTTCTCTACACGCAGCTCTTCCACAAGATCTTTTAAAATTACAATTTGTTCTCGTTCCAACTCTTTGTAATTTACATCTGGATTTGTAGTACCGACATATCCCTTTTGCACTAAACTGATTGCAACATTAACTGCTAAGTCATATTTCCCTTGACCTCTCATCTTAATCTTCAGGAGTTTGGCGGCAGGAGCTAAGTGCTTTTTAACACTTAAATTTCGAAATGTCGGAACACGAAAGATAACAGCGCACACTAACTGTGCACTGTAATTAGAGATGTCTTCAACAGTATCAGCAGTTTCCGTTGATTCTGGCTTGGATGTGTCTGTCACAGCTGAAATAGAACATTAACAGCAATTAAATAAAATCATTAATTTTTGCTGTGTCTTTAAACATAGAAGTATGGGTAGGTCATCAATGGGGGACCTACTATACTATTACAGCACAATATAGATACAGTGTATATAGGCAGCGCCTGCCTCCAAACCTAGCTAGTGGCTCATCATGCTGGCTGTTATTTCAGTATTCCTGTTTCAGTAGCAGGAAGCAACATAGGAGTAATGCGTCTTCCCCCTGGTTGGGATGCTACAAATTGTATGTAGTTTCACTGAAGGAATACCAAACAACAGTTTGTTGGGTTCCTCCAGTACCAATAATTTATACACGTCAGATGTAGAATGAAAAGTGCCTTGTCAAAGGATTGAAAAACAGGTGCATATGGGTACTTTGTCCAACTATCTCCCTCTTTTATGGATGATATGACACTGGCAAATTTAACATGGGGCAGGTCATTGAAACAGTATTGATACAAAGCAATGTTCTGAGTGGACACTTGCATATCATACTCTGACTCATATCTTCGAGATCTGAGGATGATGAAGCTTTTGCTCTCTTGGCTGGGGTTCTAGTTTTCTATCAGGATAAAGATAAAAGAAAGCTAGGGTGGCTGTATGCATCATGTCATCATTGAATCCATCATCATGGTATTGGCAAAACTAAAAATCCATATGAGAACGTTTCCTTGGCTGGAAACCTTATTAGCACTTCCATCAATCATGGATTCATGGATAGTGCAGCTGTGTATACAAATAAAAAAATACCTCAAAGGCATATCCGTCACTGATTTTTCGATTTCTCTCTGAAGCCCATTGGAGGATGTGGTGTCTTATGGCACCTAAAATAAATAAGATGAAAAAGAAGATTTCATGACAAAACAAGACTACCATACGATTAATACTGAATTAATTTTATCCTATGTGGTAGAACTGAAGCTTAGCTGATGATAATGCAGTGCTGTAAGTTATTCTTTGAAAATTATATGCTAAGAGTTTGACCAGTCAAATATTGTTCTGAGATTGGAGTATTCTATATTGTAATGCACCTTACTGGCTAAAGACTAGAAGACAGCATAAAATGGTTTATGCCAGTTGAAACGGTTACCATATTTTGTCTAATTAACACTCAATTCCTTTCTGAGTTACTTTGGGGAGGCATTAGGTCAAAACTCAATGACTGAAAGGCAAGCCAGGCAGACATAAATTTATTGTTACATTCTTAAAATAACCAAATGATCTGAATAATTATACATTCCCTCCATCCCCATAAACCCCAGAGAGTAGAGGGGGCATTTATTTGAGTTCTGTGGATTTCGGGGCATGCTAGCATAATTTTTGGTAACCCAAATATGTCATTGTTTAAGCTATTGATATGGAAATTTGTTGAAGTATCATGAGAGCTATTTGCTTGTCCTTACTTTGGCCAAATCCTATTTTCTTGATCTCACAGACAGGCACTAAAAACACATTTCTGATAATACCAAACTGTTGCCATTATTACTTTTAAAGTATATCTTCTCATTCCCTGCCCACCGTTTCCCACATTCCTTTCTGATTATGTTTATCCTGAGAATGTAAGAAACAGTATAAATTAAATTAAAGAAAGTAAATAAATAAAATAATTAATTTATAAATGCTGAGTTCATGTACAGGTCAGTAGTCCCCCCCTTTTCAGAAAAAAAACTGTTACTTGCTGTGATATAGACGCTTTTCTTCAGGAGACTGTCACAATCTTTCCATTTAAACTCTTTATTCAATAACGCAACAGCTACTACATGACAACATGGGCGAAATCAAAATGGCGGGTCCGATACCACGTTTTTTCCCACAGGTCCGATGGGAGCGCGTGGTATGACGTAATATGACATCCCCCTTTCTACCGATGTAATAATAATAATAACGACAAAAAAAAAAAAATGGAACTTATCATATCTCCAGAACATTACAATACTGGTTGAAAGGATATCCCTCCTGTGCTTATACTTATAAGTCTATTCTTTAGTGTCTCTACTGTTATAGATCCAGCCTTTGTGCAGGTGTCACAGTCCTCCCAGATCTGGTCACATATCCTCCAGCTATGTCTGAGGGTCCCTGGGGGATGTTGTTCAGTGGCACTGTTTCGCCAGATCCTGGTCTGGGGGCTGCACCGTTTTTGTGCGATGTCTGTGTGTGACTGACTGGGGCAAGACTAGTTGTCTGCTGAGGTATCTCAGAACCTTGGTATACTGGGGTTTCCACCCGCTGGCATTGTGTTCCCCTCACTGCAGTTGTGTCTGGTTTCAGTTGGGCCCGTGTTCTTCGATAGGTGGTACCTGTACTGCTGGATCTGATGATGTAAGATCTTGGCTGTTTGGCGGGTTTTACAATAATGCCAGGTTCCCAGGTTTGTGAGTGGTGGTTGTACGTGCGGATGGGTTGGTCAGCTTCGAATGGCTTTTTGGGTGGTCCTGAATGCTGGTTGTAATAGTGGGCTTGTTTCTCCTGACGGGCTATGAGCTTACTTTTCATGACCTCATGGTGAGAGTGGTTGAGGAGGACTCTATGGCATGTTGGTAATCTAGTTTTAAATTTTCTGTTGGTGAGCAGTTCTGCTGGGGATTTCAGCTGGTGATCCAAGGGAGTGGCCCGGTATGATAGGAGAGCAAGGTACGGGTCCTCTTTATTTTCATCGCACTTTTGGAGAATGTTTTCCACGGTCTGGACCATTCGCTCAGCAAACCCGTTGGATTGGGGGTATAGGGGGGAGCTAGTAATGTGTTCTACCCCGTAGACGTTCATAAAATGCTTGAATTCTGCCGAACTGTACTGCGGTCCGTTGTCGGTCGTCAACTGCGTAGGGATGCCGGGTTCTGCAAAGATGCTCTTCAGATGGTTGATAACTGCAGATGACGTGGTGCTTGTTAGTCTCCTGATGACAGGAAATCTGCTGTATTGATCTGTCAACAGGAGGTATTGCTGCCCTCTAAATTCGAACAAGTCCGAACTGAGTCTTTCCCATGGTCGGTGTGGCGGTTCTGGCTGTAGTATTGGCTCTTTCCTTGCTTTATTTTGGTATTTCTGGCAGGGTTCGCACTGGTTAACTTGGTTGATGATTTCCTTTGTAATTCCAGGCCAGAAAACGGATGTACGTGCTCGTAAAAGGCATTTCTCTTGCCCTAGGTGGCCTTGGTGTATGATGTTCAGGATTTCAGGTCTGAGAGTAGGAGGTATCACGATGCGGTCTCCTTTTAGTACTAAGCCGTCCTCGATGGTCAGCTCTTCTCTGAAATTCCAATAGCCATGTAGCAGTTGGGGGCACTCTTCTCTTTTCTGTGGCCATCCTTCAAAGACCATTTCTTTTAACAGAGACAATACAGGATCCCTCCCTGTTTCGTCACGGATCTGTTGTAGCTTTGTTGGAGTTGCAGGGAGATGTTGTGTGACGTGGTGGACATATATCTCTGAAAGTTGACTGCTGCTAGGGGTAGGCTGGGGGCTGACTCTTGAGAGAGCGTCGGCTATTGGTACATCAGGACCTTTTACGTAGTTGACCGTAACGTCGTATTTCAGGGCTCTCATCAAGAACCTCTGTAATCTAGGTGGGCAACTGGACAGTCGCTTCTTGAAAATCGCCTCAAGAGGTTTATGGTCAGTGTTTACTGTACAGTGCTTCCCAAAAATGTAGTAGTTAAATCCCTCTAGGCCCCATACTACACCAAGTGTTTCTCTCTCAATGTTGCTGTAGTTTTTTTCTGTGTCTGTAAGTGCTTTGGAGGCATAGCATACAGGTTGCCCCTGCTGCAAAAGGACGGCGCCTACTCCTTTCTGGGAAGCGTCAGTTTGAATGACAGACTCGATGTTTGGGTCAAAGTATCTGAGGACTCCCATTGATGTGATTTCCTGTTTGACTTGGTTGAATGAGTCGTCGTGTTCAGGTCCCCATACATATGCGGTGTCCTTCTTGGTAAGTTCTCGCAGTGGTGCTGTGAGGCTAGCCAATCGCCCTGAGTATCTTGTAAGGTAGTTTACGAGGCCTAAGAAGCTTTGGAGGTCTTTGCGGTTCTCAGGTGGGGTCATCTTCTGGATTGCAGATATCTTACTGTCATCTGGTTTGATTCCATCCTGGGTCCATTTGTGGCCAAAAAAGCTGACTTCCTGACATTTGAGCTGTACTTTGTCTTTGTTGAATTTGATTCCCCTTTCCCTGGATCTGATCATGAGGTTTACCATGTTCGCATCGTGCTCTTCCTCTGTAGCTCCGTATATGAATGTATCGTCTGCAATGCCAGTGACTCCTTTCAGGCCCTCCAGTGCTGAATCTAAGTGTTTCTGGAACACATCTTGTGATACAATAAGGCCAAAGGGGAGCCGGGTGAAACGGTATCTCCCGAACGGGGTGTTGAAAGTAGTCAGGTAGGAGCTGGCTTCGTCTAATGGTACATGCCAGTAGCCCTTTTTGGCATCAACTACACTAAAGAATTTGGCACCACTAAGCTGTGTGACTACCTCATCAATTGTTTTGGTGTAGTAGTGTTCGCGTTTTATTGCCTTATTTAGGTCACGTGGATCGAGGCAGACTCTGATTTTGGTGACTTCTCCTTTGCCGTTGGTTGTTTCAGAGAGGACGATGCTATTAACCCAGTCTGTGGGTTCGCTTACGGGTATGAGCACTCCAAGTTCTACCATGGTGTTGATTTCCTTTCTAAACATGTCTCGAAGGTGTACTGGTACGGTACGTGGTGCGTGGATGACAGGTTCAGCATTGGAGTCTAGGGTGATGTGATAAGGTTTCATATTGAAGGTTCCCAGGCCTTCAAAGCAGTCTCCGAAGTTGTTGAAGAAGGTTATCCTGTCCAGTGGGGGGTATGTTTCAGTGTCTAGACGGCTAGGGTATCTGCTGGTCCTTTGGTGCGGTTTGCATGGTCTGTGTTCTTTAAGGCGGGTCTCTTTGTCTTCTTTGGAGGTTTCTAGGCTGCAATTAAATTTTACCAGCTCAAGTTCCTCGCAGGTTTTACAGCCAAGCATTGTAGGTCCTGGTACGTCAGTAACATTGAAAACGACTTCTTTAATGCTGCCATTTTGATGGACGTATAGTGGACAGGTTCCAAGGGTCTTGATGGCGTGGCCTCCATACGCAGTAATCCTGTGGTGTGTTGGGCCAAGGGGTATCTGCTGGGAACTGCGGTTGAGTCTGTCATAGTCGTCTTTGGAGATGACATTAACTTCTGCACCAGTGTCGACCTTGCAGATAATAGGTATCAGGTGTGTATCATGGGGGTCTACCGTGACTTGTATTTCAGTCATGACTTTGGTGCGTTGTTTTTCTTTTTGTTCAATGCTTGCGATCATTGAGGTACTGGGGCTGTCTCGGGCTTCTAGTGTTCCCAGGAAGACTTTGTCGTAGCTTGTGCATTCACTTGTTACACCATCAGGTTGTTCTTTTTGTAGGGTCATCACATCTGACCTTGTTTTAGACTTGCAAACTTTGCTAAAATGACCGCGTTTGTTGCAGTTGAAGCATTCTACTCCAGTGGCTGGGCACTGCTGGTCTTTGGTGTGTGGTGTGTCTCCACATCTGTAGCACTGTCTTAGGTTGTTGTCACGTCGTCTGTTTCCTCTACCACTGGTGTACCTTTGGTGGGGCTGGTTTCTGGGCTTGTTTCCTCTGCTGATTGCATTGACTTCCCCTTCTTCTTGCTTTGGGTTTGTAGTGTCACTCATTGCTTTTAATTGCATCTGGGTAGCCTCATCAGTTCGTGCAATTTCTTTTGCCCTTGCAAAGGTTAATTCATTACCGCGGGCAATGCATTTTCGTCTGACCTCTTCCGAATCGGTGCCGAAAACTAATGTGTCACGCATGAGTTCGTCATGTAAGTCAGGTGGGTAACCTGAGCTCTGTATGAGTAGCCTTGCTTCAGTCAGGAAGGTGGCTAGGGGACGATTATTCTGTTTCAGACCTCGTAGATAATATCTGTTCAAGATATGGTTTGCTTGTGGTTTAACATGGTCTTCGAATCTTTTCCAGTATTCTTTCAGGTCTTTTTGTTGGTCTTCGGTTAGCGACCAAGTGTTAAATAAGTCTATTCCGTAATCGCCTGACCATAGCAGCACATATTTGCATTTTTGAGTGCCGTCTCGAGCTTTTAACGGTCCATCAAGTAGCAGTTCACACTTTTGGCGGAATCTCTTGAATCTAGTTAATAAATCTGGGCCAGGGGTCCAGTCCATTTTTGGTACTTCAAACCCAACCAAGTCGCTCATTTTTGGCTAAATTGCACGATAAGACAGGACTTTGTAGTAAACACTGTAAAATCGTACGTACCGGTTTTCTTGGTTGTTCTAGCGGTGAGAATTCCTCTATTGGTGTAAATCTATCCCACTTCCGACATCCATGTCACAATCTTTCCATTTAAACTCTTTATTCAATAACGCAACAGCTACTACATGACAACATGGGCGAAATCAAAATGGCGGGTCCGATACCACGTTTTTTCCCACAGGTCCGATGGGAGCGCGTGGTATGACGTAATATGACAGAGACATGGCCTTTTTTCACTCTTGGTTATTTTCACCTTCATATGCTGTTCAGATTCAGGTGTGGCACCAGGCAAACTTGCATTATGACTATTATCTTTTGCTGAAAATTTGAAAAGTGCAAGGATATTAAAATCACATTTACATTAGAAGAAAAATTGGTCAAATTACTGCTCTTTGGAATAACATGCAAATTCTCATTTCAAAACTCAAGCAACGTACAGTACTTGAATTATAGACTGCTTTCAATCATATAATTGCAAAGACAACTAGTACCAATAACAAATAACCCTGAGAAAGTCAAGAAAGCATTTGCAAGTGCACTGTGGGATCACTTGCAGTGAATTTGCTATGAGATGGAAGCATAATTTTAAAAATTTACTAACCCAACATGAGCTCCTTGATACAACCCAGAATAGTCAGTTGTTTACCAATAGATGCTATTCCGATGTCTTTAAGACACTGTCTATCAACTATTGCCAGTGCTTTGCCTGTTATCTCTACATCTAAGAAACCACCAATTAAAATATTAAGGAGTAATTATATTTCATGGGAACATTAACTATAAGGACAAAATTAGTTAAACAAAGCAAAATCACAAAACTTTGATAAGGTTATGTATATGCTACTTACTCTCAAATAGTCTTGCTTCCTCCTCATATTCAGGTTGAATCCTGCGTAGCCATTTGGCAACTTGCTCAGGATTCCACTCCGATTCGGAAAACGAAGAATCAGGATTTATAGCGTACCTCAAGAGGCTAAGGGGCTGATGACATGGGGAATTTCAGCCCAGTTAACCCGGGCTGAAATTTCAGCTTGGCTTAGCAAACAAATCTTCCTGCCAGTGCTGAAAAACCTAGTGTAATTGCAATAAAATCTCAGCCCGGCTGAAAAGTGAGCTTGGGCATGTGCAGTGATTGTGTTTTAAATGAAACAAAATGGTGGGGAGCCAAATTTCGTCATGTAATCACAACAAACTTTCAGCCCGGGGCTGAAATTCGCCATGTTATCAGCCCCTATGTAACATTAAAGCTTAAACTTGAATTTATAAGCTAACTTAAACAATTGCAAGGTGAGGTGATTGCAAGTTAAGCTTTTATACTTAAGTTAACGAAGTCACCGGACAAATAACCAAACTAGGTAGTTTCGCCAATTCTTCACGCATCATAAATGTGAGAAACGCAAACAAAGACACTCTCATTCAATATTTACGGTAAAATGTTGTAAAATAGCACTGAATTTTGTATTTCATACTGGAAATTGAAGTTGGGTAATGGATGGGCTAAAATTGCGCCAAAAACTGGTTCCGTAAACTTTGCCCCGTTTACTAGGGATAACCGGTCTTCTAACGTACTGGACTCAATCAACAGACTTGACTGAGTTTAATTGTTTAATGGTTCTCGTGTATTCACTCGGTTACAGCAGGCATGTAAAGAGCTACTCTGGCAACTTGAAACGAGATCCTAATTCTTATACTGCAATCTCTACATTGTGATTGATCGTTGCTAAGCACTATGAAAAAGGTTATTCGAGGTTACGTCAATCATGTACAAATTAGAAACTCCACGATAATGTTGTTGACAAAATTAACGTCACGCAAGTAATCACACAGTCTCCGACACACTCCCCCATGCGACTTGGTATGCGAAGACGCATGTCACTTAGGAGACTGAAATAGTTCGATTAAGTCAATAACGTGAAAAAGTTCATTGCTGGTCGCGTGGTCTCACACTGTAGCTCTAGAGGGTATAGGTGCTGTACTGGTCTTTCGATCACTCCTTTGGTTGTCCTCAACTGCACCACACATGTATAGCCGTCACGCCCCGGGAAGATTTGTTGAACGACAACCAAGGGCCACATGCTGCGGTTCTTGTTGTCTGTTTGCACTGCATCTCCAACTTTTACCTTGTGGTTTGCTGTCTCGTGAAATAGGTTATGACGCTCTCTCAGGGCTGTCAGATACTCGCGTTGCCATCTTATCCACATGTGATCCTTGCAGGTTTGAAGGAATCGTGCCCGTCTGCATAGGTCCTTGTCTGGGATGCGCCAGGTCTACTCTTCAGGAAGGTGCGTGGTCCACTGAAACAGGAAGGTTGCTGCTCTAAGGATTGGTAGATCTGGATCGTCTTGAACGTAATTGAGCAGGCGTCGGTTCACTTGGGTTTCCACTTCAAGAAGTACGTCGATCAGTTCATTCCAGAACAGAGAACCTCTCCCGATGACCTTGTGCATAGCTTTCTTGACTACTCCAATGAGCCGTTCAAACTGCCCGCCCCACCAAGGGGCATTACTAAGGTTGAATTTCCACTTGATATCATGCGATTCCAGGTAGCCTTGTAGCTTCTCGTCTTCTCGCACTTGTTTCAGCCACTTAGCTGCTTTCACAAAGGTGCTACCATTGTCTGAGTAGATCACTCTGGGACGTCCTCGCCTGGCGATGAGCCGCTTGAGGCATGGCAGGAAAGCACCGGTTTTTAGGCTTGGCACCAGCTCTAGGTGAACTGCTCGGGACAAACTACAGGAGAAAATCACCAAGTATGCCTTTCCTTGTCGTCAAGAGGTCAGCTTGTAGAGGATTGGGCCTGCAAAATCCGTCCCTATGACTTCAAATGCTGCTCCACCAAGGGTATGGTAATTAGGCATTGGTCCGGGGGGTGGTGTTGTTAAAGGCGGTGCTGTAAACCATTTACAGCCCCAGCATGTTGATCTAACAGACTTTACCAGCTTTCTGAGTTTTGGAATCCAGTAACTCTCTTGAACGGCGGCCATTGTAAGTGATACTCCCCTGTGAAGGTTCTCTGCGTGGATTCTCTGAACCAGCTTCCTGGTAAACGTGGAGTCTGCTGGAAGGGATACTGGATACATCCCCTGGATTCTTCCGCGGTACTCAAGTATTCCTTCTGAATTAGGGATAAGATTCAGTGCATTTTTCGTCTGTGTAAATTGAGGCTTCTTCAAATCCAGGTTCTGAACTCTACTAATCCAAAGTCTCTTAGTTCTCGCAGGTCTTCCCTTGTGAGGGGACCTTTGCGATCTCTGTGAGTGGTGAAAACGCCGTATCCAGGCTTGAATTGAATGTAGTGCTCGTTGTAGATCATGAGAGTTGAGAAGCCTATCGAATTCGTTCTGCTCTTCTTCTTCGAGACAATTTTTTGCCATGCTCAACACTTCTTTGATGACTTTAGCCTCCTTTTCTGAAGCTTGTGAATTTTTGGTAACAGGGTTTTCAGGCCAGCTCTCGGGATCTCGTAACCACGCTGGACCACTCCACCAGAGCTCCGCGTTAGTGACCAGACCCCCTCTGCTTGCAATATCGGCTGGGTTGTCAAGGGTTGGGACGTATCTCTACTTGACCTCCAGGTGTTGGTACTGGTGGTATTGACCGTTCCCTAAAATCCAATGTAACGCCACAGTACTGTCAAGCCATCCATAGACAGCAGGCTCAGTTAGCACTGTAGGGGCATTTTTCACGTTCATAACCAAATTTGTTGCCATGTGAGCGCTGACGAGCTCTGACCTAGGAATGGTCAGATCTTTCTTAGCCAGTCTTGCTTTGGCTGTGACGAGAGACTGTGTGACTCCACTCTTCTGGTGTATAACCGAGTAAACCGCCGCCCCAACTCCAATGGTAGACGCATCTCCAAAGGCGTGTAGTTCAAACGAATCGACTTGCTTGTGATACAGTGCCAAAGGTCTTTGAGTGTTTACTTTCGCCAGAATGGATTCTTTCCACTTCTCCCATCTTGACTTGACACTGTCTGGGATAGGTGCATCACAATGTAGAGAATGTAGTATAAGAATAAGGATCTAAATTTTGACCACCAGTCAAGAGATCGTCAACGTAGAAGCTTCTGCGCAGGCGTTCTACTTCCTCTGGGTATTTCTTGGCCCAGCTGTTTAGGTGGTATTCGAGGACTCCACCTAGGAGGAACGGCGATGGGGCGAGACCAAATAGTACTCTTGTAAGGCGATAGATTTCAATCTCTGAATGGGCGTCAGCTCGCCAAAGGAAACGAAGAGCGTCCCGTTCGCTTTCGTGGATCCTGATCTGTAAAAATGCTTTTCTGATATCACCTGCGAGGATCACTGGATAGCCCTTCTGTTGTATAAGTATGACCCACAGCTTGTTTTGTAGAACAGGTCCTGGGTACAGGCAATTGTTTAATGATGGTGAATTTGGCGTGGCTCTTGATGATGCATCGTAAACGATTCTCATCTTTGTAGTTTCGGCTGACTTTCGGATGACACTCTTATGTGGATTATAGAACTCTAGGTTGTGAGACGGGCGGTGCTGTCTCGATTACTCCTTCTGCTAGCTGTTCTTTGATGATGTCATCATAATCCTTTGTTAGGCAATCACACTCAAGCTTTCTGTTTAGCTTTTGTAGTCTTCTAAGACTGTTTTCTTTGTTTGACGGTACGTCTGGGTGATTGGGCTTCCATGGCAGGATTGTCTCGTACCAGCCTTCTGGTGAGCGTGTTAATCGTTCTTTGAACTCTTCGAAAATGACTGTCTGGTCCTGGTCTGCTGAGTCACGCAATCCCAGAACGTCGAGTTTGCAAAGTTCTTTGTAATTAGACTGGGTTGTCTGTGTGAAGAACATGACACTCTTATCGAATTCTTGGCCAGGTGACATGATAAATCAACCAAATTTCGTCAGTTCGGCAATGGGTGCGTTGTCCTCCCAGATGCATGGTTTTCTTTCTGTTTTTATCCTTGAATACTCTCTGCTCCCGAGGATTACGTGTACTGGCAGTCTTGCTTTCATGTCGTTGTGGTTAACATAAACACCTCTCAAGTGTGGATACTTGTCAGGAAGTTCGCGATAATTGGGGTTATCAATTGACAACAGTTCTGACCTGTTTATCTTGGTTGCTTTGACAGGAAGTGTAAATTGGTGGTTGACAGATTGGAGGCTCAAATCGTATACTTCAAATGCCGCGACCTTGGTTGACATCAACATATCGATTGACTTTGTTTGAACTGCAGAGGGCTTCATGCAAAGAAGGTCGATCAATTTTGCTAACACGTATGAGCTACCCGCTCCGGAGTCGATTAGCGCTCGGCATTTGATTCCATTGACCTCTACTACGAGAACCGGGAACAACCCTTCTCCGACTTGGTTTGTAATTAAGGCGACCCCTGTTGTAGGAGTTGGCTGATTAGTTTCTTGTCTGGGTGCATCACAAATGGACATGTGGTGACGCTTGTGGCATTGTTGACAGACGGATTTGCTAGGACAGAAGGCTGCGCGATGGCTTCCGGTGGTGCAGTTGAAACACAAACGTTTGTTGAGGAGAATTTGTTTGCAATCAGCAACATTTGTCACTCTTGTACATTTGACAGCTTTGTGATCTTTGCCGCAGTAAACACAAGGCCAACAGCGGGGTTTACCATCAGCGCCCCGACTCGTGTGATAAATTCTTGCTTCCTGGCGTACGTTCCGGTTTGTTGATTGCTGTTCTTGCTCATGCTCATGCTGGTTTATATCCATTGGATTTCTCCTGGTCCACAATGGAACTGCTTCTGAAAGTTATGCAAAGTCCCAGCTTTTCCAGTCAGGGTCGGTCCGGACGAGATATCTGTGGATCGCTGGCAATTTGTCTAGCATCATAGACACTGCCCTATTGACTTGTTCCAGTTTGTTTAGTGACTGCAGGGCTTGCACGCAGTACGTTAGCTTTTCGCTTAATTCACCAATTTTTCTCGGGTTTGGGCTTGATATTGAGGGGAGATCCAGAATCTCTTTGATGTTAGCTTTGACGATTTCTGACTCCTTTCCAAACCTCTCGCTTAGGATACTCTTTGCCCGATTGTATTCCTTAGCCGTGAAGGGCAACGCCTCTATTGCTCTTTTCACTTTGACATCCAGTAGTTCTCGAAGGTAGGAAAATTTCGTTATCGGTTGAACGCCCATTTTATCGATTGCTTCAGTGAATTGTCCCCAAAATCGTAGCCAGTCCATATAGGTACTGTCAAACTTCGTCATCATCAGTTTAGGAAACTTGGCTTGTATGTTGCTTGGCGTCGTTGTTGCTTGTTGGGGGTGTGGCTCAACTTGGATTTCTGCCTGCATCTCTATCTTTGCTTTGTGAAACTTAAGTTCTTCTTGCTTGACAATTGCTTCTGCTTCTCTTTTGCGGTCGTCGATCCATGTGCACATTTTATCCACTTCGCAATCTGCTTTTTCCAGTTGTGCGTCGATTCCGCTATTCCATGCCTCGATGTCGGCAATTTTTTCTTTCGCACCTAGTTTTGTCGCTTCTACTTCTGTCCGCATGCGATTTAGTTCTTTACTGAGGGATTGCAGGGTGGACAAATGTCTTTCAATCGCTTCTGACTTCCCTGTTTCTACGACGGTGTTCGTTTTACCAGTGCTCATTTTAAGCTGTGTTACTTTGATATCTAGATTTGCTTCAGTCTCTTCCATCTCCACAATCTTCGCATGAGCGGAAAATCAGGACTAAAATTATACTCACAACAGTTATCCTTATCCTTCTCCGTCCCGTCGGAGGTGCCACGTTTTGTAAACTTTGCCCCATTTACTAGGGATAACCGGTCTTCTAACGTACTGGACTCAATCAACAGACTCGACTGAGTTTAACTGTTTAATCGTTCTCGCGTATTCACTTGGTTACAGCAGACGTGTAAAGAGCTACTCTGGCAACTTGAAACGAGATCCTTATTCTTATACTACATTCTCTACATTGTGATTGATTGTCGCTAAGCACTATGAAAAAGGTTATTCGAGGTTACGTCAATCATGTACAAATTAGAAACTCCACAATAATGTTGTTGACAAAATTAACGTCACGCAAGTAATCACGCAGTCTCCGACGCTGGTTCGACATGCTCAAGATTAAACGCGTCGATATCTGTCACCGCTGCATGCAGTGAAAATGAAAAAATACACTTTTTAAAATAAACTCACCTGACTGAGAAAGGGGTAGATCCCATTCACAAAAAGAACTAGTTATAATTTTGGAAAATCTTTTCGATAAACACTGCATTTCTTGATGTTATAACTGGAAATAGAAGCTGGTCAAAAATGGCGCCAAAAGCTACTCTAATTTCACATGTACATGCTCGAAAAAGAAATGAAGCTCGTCACCGCTGGATTGAGAATAAAAAATATATCTAAAAGCTTACCTGAATGAGAAAGGGGTAGATTCTCTTCTTCACAAACAGAACTTGTTGCCATTTTGCTGAATCTTTTCAAAGGTTGATATAAACACAACACAATCCAGTTCTCAGTTTCTTCACTCTTCGACCAACCTCGTTCCCGTTCCCTGGATCAAAGACCCTGAGAACGAGGTTACCTCCTAACCAGACTCCTGCGGACTTGTCAAGGAGAACAAGGGCTCTGGGAACGAGATTAAAATCCATGGCGGACGCGAAGAGACGCTTGCGCTCCAAAGTTTAACAAACATAATGCAATCAGAGGATAATTTTCCGGTAACTAGTTGCTACTGTACAGGAACTCCAGAAGCAAGAGAAATCCGTCATCGTGGAAAACCTCATGTGCACTGTCCTCATGTGCACGTGCGCTAAATGTAAGGGACAAGCAGTATGGCGTATGACCACATGGAGGCATTTGAAACAGTCATCAACAGAGCTTACATGTACACCGGTTAAAAAAGCATGCAGCAATGCATTAGAAGAACCTGAATGCTCGCCTTTGGAACCTCTCATAGAATACAAAGAGCAAGATTTTGATCCCAAACATGTTTTTTGGTTTGCGGGAAGCTACAGCGAATTTCCATATTCAAGTGATGTTTGTGCTGGAGCCGCGCACATGGACCATGAATGCGAAGATTCATCATCCTCCGGTAGTTGTGTTGGTGCCTGAGGATCAATTGACAGTGATGGTGATGAAAGAGGACTGAGTGATGATGAAGCAGGCTCGGTTGAAGGTGGCGATGAGGAAGAGAACCTGAAGAAATTTGTGCAGGATAGCATTCTTTGCTTAGTTGAAATGAAACAGAAAATGGGCTGCTCCATAAATCATTTTGAAGAACTTCTTCAGTGGGGTAAGGACTTGCATACAAGTGAAAATAATGATGCTGCAATTCATTGGCCTAGAAACTGGGATGGAGTGCAATTATTACTTAAGGAACTAGGCTTTTCTGAGCCAAAACATTATTGGATTTGTCTTAGCAGTGACCATTCTAGTCGTTATGGGCTGATGGAATCGAAAGATGAACCTTGTCAACATTGCGGCCATTTAGGGACAATCCCATATTACTACTTAGGCCTGCCAGATAAAGTAAAAAAGTGGTGCTCTTCCCCTCAAATGTGTAAGAAAATGACTGCCCATTGGTCACAACGTGACCATTGGCTTCCTGATGAGATGAAAGAAGGTTGGGGGTGGCCAGTGAAGTATGAAATCTGGGATGGAACAAGGTTTGCCAATCTTGCATCTTTTTGGGATCCAAATGCAGTGTGGATACTTTCAGTCAGGTGCACATATCCTGGATGTAATACTATTATTTGTGCTACTGAAATGGTTGATGCCCCTGAGGCAGGTGGTGGCCTAAAGAAGATAAAGTGTTCTGCATGTGGCACCATATTTCATCATTCTCCGAGGGAAGCTTGTGGGGACCCTTGTAATATTGCCTATTGCGGTAAATTCTGTTAATCTCTATTTCATCACAGGCACCCCAAGCTCAGTGTGAGAGTCAGTTACATGTGGTACCGTATTCCATAATATCAACATGGCTGCAATTGGATTTGTATGGGAATCCTGGTAGTAGATTCAAGAAGATAATTATTCGCAAAATTTATCAATAAAAAAAGCCTTAACTTATTTTATGGTGTTGCTTGCTTCCTGCGTGGTTATTTTCCTGATTTAATGCAAGTTAAGCGATTTCTTTGTTTCCCATGTCTCTCTTTATCATGTTTATGAGTGCAAATACAGGGAAAAAAGGAACTGCTTAAATCGCATTAAATCAGGAAAACAACTGCACTATTGACTAAGAGCTATGTTTCTGTAACTGTGGGAATTAAAATTCATTTGTGAGTATAAATATTGTCTCAAATATTCCGAAATGTTGTTTTAGGTCACTGGGATGGTTGGCAGCCATTTTCTAGTACTTTTTGTGGATGTGGAGCCATAGAGGTCTCAATAGCCACTATGTCAAAAGTACACCGCTGTCACACTGATGAGATCTATGTTGTTGGTTTCGTCCCAAGTTACCTCATTCCAAAGAAGAGGGATGCAGGCGGTGTAATCTACAAGGAGTGTTTGTACCAGCTACCAATCATTACTATTATCCTGGTTTCAGATAGCAAGGCAGATTTCCTAATGAAGAGAAGTCTATAGTTAACAGTTTGGAAGTCTTGCAGGATATCGAGGAAGAAGAGCGCATAACTGTTAAGCAGGAAAAATCCAAGAACACTGGGTACACAGGATTGTCAATATTTCATAGACTGTATCCCCTCTACCACTTTCAATATGACAAAGATTTCGTCTATGATGAAATGCATGGTCTTCCTCTCAATGTCGTCAAACGACAGATTCAGTGCCTACTAGAAAGTGGCAATGAAGACCTTAACTGGCAGGTAGTTGATGAGCGACTTAAAAGTTTTCCATGGACTCATGAACATAGGACAGGACAAGTGCCCTCTGGTATCACAAAGCGATTTGGTTATTGGAAAGCAGAAGATTTTAATCATTTTGCATTTGCTGCCATGGAAGCCTGCTTAGGTGACATGCTACAAAACGATCCTGAAGCTAGGGAAATTCTCTGTTGCCTTGCCCGTATTATTGAGTTTTTCAGCAACCATGCTAGAAATGGCTGGAGCGAAGCTGATGCTTGTACATTTCACGAAATGTGTGTGAGATATACTAGATGTACTAGTAGAAGAGAGCCATGGTGTTGAAAGTTGTGTAATCACATTGCATAATCTCCTGCATTTTAAGGATGATATTGCTCGTTTCAGCTCAATGGATAACTACTCATGCTGGACAGAGGAAAGGGCCGTTAGGAGGTACATTCTTGCCTCTAACAACCACAAGAACATTGAAATTACTTTTGCTTTGAGTGAGGCAAGGCGAGAATTTCTAAAACTGAGGTAATCAAAACAACATGTTGAAAATCATCTAAATGCTCATCAAGCTGACATTTTCAAGGTAACTACCATTATTAATATTATTGAATGTTGGCGACTACTGTCATAGAAACCACCCTTGCAGATCAATCATACTTGCACATTTTGGTCAAAAGCCATTTTTAAAATATTTACATTTTCACAGACAAAACACCCCACGTGTGCAAGATTTCCTTACATTGTAAAGTGCAACTACTGTTGCCATGGCCATCTAGTCAACGAAAACCAATCACAACAATATTGAGAAGCCAAAAATTGTAAATTTAAAGCTAATTCCACCTTCTTTATTGTACATGCTTGGTTTTCCACATTCTTTTGGGGAAATGTACATGTACTTGTACACAAAATTTTCTTTTCTTTTGTTCTTTTTTTTTTGTTTGTTTAGCCTTCAGCACGGTCATTGCCGTTTGCAAAGAGACTTTTAGAGAGTTCCAAGGGCACAGTAAATTATGACCGATTGTCAGTCGGCATTCTTGTTGGTGGTGTTAAAAGTATGGAGCTATCTAATAGTGACTGCCAGACTATTAGCATTGCAAGAGGTGTTCCAGTTGATGATGTTTCAGTTATTGGATGGTGTTCCAGAAGTCTGTGAAAACCAGAACACTCTTTTGAGGGCTTGCGCTACAGAGTTGGTGAACATGTGATTTTTGCTGACCCAGACAAGGGAGACACTGTTGCTGTACTGGAGTGTTTGTTTTCTGTCAGAATTGACAATGTGTCTGTTCTCTTCTGCAAAGGGAAACATTTTAAATATCATGGAGAAGCAGACACTGGCGACAAGCAAGTCTGCCCAACAGATAACACAGTCATATTTGAAGCTTCACTTCTCAGCAGAAAGGTGATGCTGTTTGCAAGGAATGACAGTGATGATGAGCAGGAGGACGATTTGGGGGATGGTCAGTGCTTTATTCTCGTGGACTACATGCGCCGGGTGTTTCCTGTTACTGAAGGGACAGTTGTTGTTCCTTACTATCCTGTAGTCCATGACATGGTAGAAGTCAAAGGAAATGATGGGCAAGTCTGGAAAGCTTATGTACAGTCGTTCAACCTAACCCGTTCAAGTGTTAATGCTAGATTTTTTGTAGAGGATGGTACACAACCTGGTAAATGGGTACCTGAAAGAAGCCCAGTGCAGGTCATTCACTTCAACAGTATCCTTGGAATTTCAAAAGGTTACTGGCAAGCAGCATATTCTTGTTGGATTGATGAAGAGGAGTAATAATCAGTTCCAATGTTTTTATCATGATGATAGTATTCAGAGATGTTGCCTTGATCAAGTGTAAAATAACACCTTTCAAGGAAAGAAGTGCTGAAATTATGGATACTACCCACAAATGTAACTATGAATATTTTTAATTGATTTGTTTTGAAAATTAAGGAGAAACTGAGCATACAGACAAATCACAACATAATTGTCTTCTTTTTTATTGAAGTTCTTGTAGTTAAACAAAAATATTTTACCATACACTTGTAAAGAACCTTCATTGTAGGTACGGAAATGTATTTTCCTTAATTGAATTGGACAAAAAAATGATGGGAAAAATGATAGTTATGATGGTTTATCACTCAAACAATCCGAGTTTGCTTCTGTGGTTTTTTATTGGATTATCACCTGCTAGAAGTGATATTCCAATAATTTACCATAAAAACCAACTTGGAGTTGTTTTGGTAAATGACTGGTTTATCAGTCAGTAAACAATCCAGACTGATTTAATGGTTTTTTATTGGACTATTACCTATAAAACATAATTTTCCAATAAACTACCATCAAAATACCAACTTGGATTGTTAAACAACTGATATACCAATGATCTTCCAAAAATCTCCTTTCTCCTAAAGAAATTATGAAATATTCCAATATTATTCCAATATGGGATAGTTTAATTCAGATGTTTTCCAATTATAATCCAACTTGGAATCTCTCAATTTTTTCCTGTGATATATGCAAAAGGTAACTGGACATTTTGCACAAAAGACTTTTCAGACAAGTCTTTTAGCACAAGTTTTGGATTGTTTGCACAATTCTTAGTGGTCATTTCACACAAAAATTATAAGTGAGAAACATCAATATAAAAGAATTACGGTCAACTCGCCAATGGTCCAACTCGCCAACGCCAACTCACCGACATATAAAATCGAGTAGATGTCGGCAAGTTGGTCCTCAATCCAATACAACTTATTAGAAGTTAAACATACAGAAAAGTAAACGATATTTAGTAAAAAAAAGCTGGTGAATATTGGCGAACATCAAACAGAAGCTTAAACATTGGTGAACATTGGTGAACATCACCAATGACTGTAACAGCTTAGGACGCAAACGAGATACAGCACACTGTAAAGACTCATCATGACAATCAATCAGATTTTTTAAGAAAACTTGGCTCTCTAGATAAGATCTTTAGTAAAAAGCAATTCTTTTTATTTGCAACAAAGTTTATAAGGATCTCGAGGCGAATAAAGTAAAGTAAACATCGCCAATGACTATATCCACTTCAGACGCAAACGAGTTATTGTGTAACAACAACACCTTAAAGACTCATCATGTCAATCGCTCACATTTTTTCAAGAAAACTTTGCTTTCTAGACGAGATCTTGAGTAAAAAGCAATTCTTTTTATTTGCAACAAAGTTTTTAAGGATCTCATGCCAATCGGTCGTATTTATTTAAGTCAAGTCGATTGGTAAAAAGTCAACGCACAAACGGTGTTGTTGTCACACAATAGGGACTTTAAGGCAGGGGTCGCACTGTGGCCTTATTTTTCTTATGTCGCGTCATAAGTTGTCCCATAAATATGTTGCGACATTTACACCACGGGAGTCATGGAGGTGGCACATGTGCAACATAAATGATATTTGAAACCAGACTGTCAACTCTTTATATTTCACGCGCGAAAAGAGCGCCAAATATAATTTTTAGACATGAGGCTGGTGCTAGTTTTATTAGCGACATTTCTTCATTCTCTGTTTAATTTGTTCAATGTACAAAACCTTATTGGTTTGTACGCATTGTACAACATTCGCCAACGGCAAATGTTGGCCCTTGCCGCTTTAAACCAACGTCAACGGATGCAGAGAAGAAGAAATCGCTGATTTAGATTTTGGTGTTTACCACGGCCACGACAATCATGGTTCGAGATCCATTATAATGATCACCGCATTCCTGATGACTTCTTTAAACAGCAGCTCCGAGTTCGAAGAGCAACTTTTAATCAGCTTTTGAACCTCCTAAGTCCACATGTCACAAGACAAGATACATCTATGCGAAGCTGTATTCCAGCAGAAAAGATTTTGGTGATAGGTTTATACAGATTAGCACATGGGAATTCATATGTTTCCATTGCCCCCGTTTTTAATGTCAGGAAATCCACAGTCATTGAAGCAGTACAAGATGTCGTGAACGTTTTATACGATCTGCGAAATCGTTACATCAAGTTCCCTACTATAATCCCGGAGATGACTGAGTGCATTGCAACTTTTGAGAGAACCAGATCTGAGTTACCAAACGTTGCAGGTGCTATAGATGAGACACATATCCCAATCATCGTGCCCAGAGAAGATGCAGTTGACTATTTTAGTCATTACCAGCAGCATGATATGATTGTTCAAGGGATTGTAGATGGCACTGGGAAATTCATTGACGCAGTTGCAGGATTCCCTGGGAGTGCTCATGATGCAAGGGTTTTAAGAAACAGTAACATTGACCAAGAGGCTGAACAGGGAAACATTCTACAGGCTCCATGGATAGATATTGATGGGAATGATATAGGTCCATACCTAGTTGGAGATAGTGCTTATCCGCTAACACCCTGGGCCCGGTTGTTCAAAACTGCGATTAGCGCTAATCCGCGATTAAATAGGCTAATCGCCGATTAAATTTAAGTTGCCGATTAGTTTCTGTTGTTCAAAGCCCGATTATTCCTAACCTTCAATCAAACCAAGGGTTAAATCTAACCCTTCTCGCTAGGTGGATTAAATCCTTAATCGGCAGATTAAAAAATAAAAATCACAACATGGCTGACTTGTTGTATGGTTGTGTTGGTGTTGATGGGCGAAGAAAAAGGAAGCAAAGAGAGTTTAGGAGCATCGGTTTCACGATAGATGGATATACAGACGAAGAATTAAGAGCAAGGTATCGCTTTGGAAAGGAGTCTATAGAGTATATTACCGACCTTTTGGCAGATAATCTTCGTCGTAAAACCTACCGCAATCATCCTCTTTCCGCTCTCCAACAAGTCCTCATTGCTTTGCACTTCTACGCCATTTGTTTTTTTGTTTACATGGGAGTACATGTAAAAGAAAATAAGAAAGAAACAAAAGTCTAAAGTCCGTTAATTTTCACTTTGCTTTGTGTTTGTTAGCGAAGTATACATTTTATGCAAGGTATGGACATTGAGAGGTATTACAATAATGTTTCCATTTATAAACTTACCTGTTTCAAACCCCTGTAACCCAGTAAATGACGGTGTGTCACTGAACATGTTTATTATTTTTAAACTGGCTTCTGATGGGTTTGGGGGAGCAGGGCCACCACCTGTCTTCTTCTGTTCACTTTTAAAGGAACTGAATTCTCTTTTTGCGTGACTCTGGAGGTTTTTCCACTTGTCTCGTACTTCCTGTGTTGATCTTGCTGTCACACCGATGGCGTTTACCGCCTCCGAGATTTCTTCCCAAATCTTGTTTTTTTTTGCATTTGTTATACTGTTGGTAAATTTACTTTGAAGAATGTCCATATTTTCTTCAAATTTTTCCGTTAAAAGCCGGGCCCTGGCTCATAAACCATTTCCAGAGGGAACAAATGATCCCGATGAAAAAACCTTCAACAAAGAGCTAAGCAGGGCAAGAGTTGTTGAAGAGCGTGCCTTTGGAATTTTAAAGGGACGTTGGAGAGTGCTACAAAAACGCCTAGACAGCTCCCTCAATTTTGCCATCAAGATTACTATTGCATGCATTGTTCTCTATAATTTTTGTATAGAAGCTAATGATGACTGGGATGATGACGACGACGACAGCCCACCCAACAACGATGGAAACAATAATGTAGTTGCTGGAGATGCCGATGAAATAAGGGGTGCACTAAAGGACTTTGTCTGCGGCAACGTATAGATAGCTCAAAGACAGTTTATTTTTTATTTGATTTACAAAATTAAAAAGTTAAGTATGATTGTACTTCTGTCTATTTTTTCAAACTCGATCGCCACTTGTCTCGTGATTTCTGATGCTTAATAACACGAAACTTTGATATTCCATTATGCTAAAATGTGCTTAATCATTCAAACATGTCGCTATAATCAGTTTATTTTGAATCGTTTCATGGAATCATCTGATATTTGAAAATAAAACTCACTGTACTTTAAAATAATAATGATCATATAACATATCAATGTGTAATGACAAGAAATCACTACATTAAATCGCATTTAAATAGTAACAAAATAATAGTTTGTGTGTTCAATTCATTATTCAGACAGTTCATTCAGTTCATTCCTTTTTATTATTTTCCACATACTTATTAAAACAGCCAACAAGTTGGGACATGAGCTGAATTTGCTGTCCTTGCGAATCTTGCATCCGCTCCATAAAACTAGCCATTTGTTCCCCTTCAGTGGCAAGCTTTTTGATGGCCTTGCCAATTGTATCATCTTCGCTGTCGCTGTCGTGCAGGCGAGCAGGCCACTTTTGACCCTTTACTTTTTTTCTTTCACGTCTTCTTGCCACTGAACTACCAGCGGTTGTAGGGGTGGTGCGACCAGCCAAACTGGAACTGCTCGACGCTTCAGCAGCACTTGTTTCTGGACTATTTGCTGAGCTTCCACTGTTTTCTGCAGCCTGCGTGCCAGCTTGCTCCACGTTGTTACACGTGATGATACCACGGCAGCCAAGGACAGAATCAATTATGTCGTAATGAGGACTTTTACGCAAATTTCCCCCACTTTGCCGACGATTCCAGTCCTTCTTTTCTTTGTACTGGTTCTTCAAATGCTTAACTTTGCGCTGGCACTGGTCGAAAAAATATGCGAGCCAAAGGGTGCGAACAATCCATCCCCATACTGCGAATAATCAGGTGAATAACGTAAATTCGTAAACTGGTATGGGTTGAAATTCGCCATAATAAAACGTTTGAAGAGAAAACCGGTGACTAAAATTTTAACCCAATAGCTGTAGCTAGCAGTTCACACTTGTTGTCTTTGCAGAATTGCAAAACTCCAATTTTTGCCCGTATTTCAGATATGATTGACGTTGACGACAGAAGAAAAACAAAAAATTGTTATTTTAAGGCCATTAGACAAGATATGACCTGCTTTGAGGCAGGACATCGGCTTCTTTGATCTTTAGGTCCTTCGGACAAAGTTATGTCTGGGCGCGACAAAAGGGTCGCACTTGTCGCAAGCATGCGATGACAGATTTTATGTCTAATGTAAACACCAAAAGCACTAGTGCGACCCCTGCCTAAGATCCAACAACGTGGACGTCGTCAAATATACGAAAGCCGCGTGGGGCCTGTGTCGAGGACGCCGTGTTCATGGCGGGAAATTTTAAGTTATGATGGCGGGATTCAATGATGCGGCTACCCGATTATAAAATAAAAAGAGTAGTGAAATTACTTTATTTCTGAACAACAGAAACCGATTATAGTATTGTTTTCAGTGCAAATGGCGACTTTTAAAGAAACTCGCGAAATTTTGCTGGCCAGCTATCCCTCTAATATCATTACAATTGAAGAATATGCTTTGCTTTTCGAAGAAAACAGTTCTTCAAATTCCGCAATACTTTGTATGCGACCAGGGAACTGTGAAGGGCTTTGCATGCTTCTGAAGCAATATTCCTTTCCTTGTCGATACTCAGACATGATACCTATTTTTGGAAGGCCAGTACCAGAACTTTGCATGATATGCAACACCGCAACAGACTGGATTTATGCACATCATACCACAGCATCACACAATGGAACCGAACCATTTTAAATCCACTAGAGCTGGAAAAGTACGCGGAAGCTGTTTTTAACCAAGGGGCGCCAATAAGCAATTGCTTTGGTTTCGTAGACGGAACTGTGCGGCCAATTACTCGACCAGGGAAAACCAGCGATTGTTATACAACGGCCACAAACGCGGACATGGATTGAAATTTCAGTCCGTGGTCCTACCAAATGGGTTGATTTCACACTTGTATGGTCCAGTAGGTAAGGCGTGATACCAGCAAATTACTATGCTTATAATCAGAACAAAGTTTAAAACTATTGTGGAAAAAGTGAGTACGAATTTCATTGGCTTTTCCATTGACTACCCTCACCCTCACGCCCAACCGGCCCATTTTCCCCTTGCTTCTCTCCGTCAGCAATAAACAAGTAAATTGTCTGTGCATAAATATTGCTTTTTATCTATATACTTAAATTCTAATCTTGTCTAAACAGAAGGAAGGAAGCATGACGCAGCAATGTTGGCAGAGTCAGGCCTTTACAACAGTCTCCGGACACATGCTGTCTCAACAACCGGCCAACCAATGTGTATCTATAGGGATCCAGCTTACCCACTTCGGATACATCTTCAGGCACCTTTCTGGCAGCGAGTACTGACTGGTTGGTTAGGCAAGTATGCTCCGATTCCTTACAATGACTGTGACAACGAATACATCGGACAGACCAAACGCCAGTTTGGTACACGGTTAAAAGAGCACCAAAAAAGCGGTTTTTCTTTGCAAAAAGGAAAATTCAGCTTTATCGGAACATACTTGCCCGACCAACCATACAATTGGGTGGGATAATTCTAAAATTATCACCACTAATCGGCGTTACCACCAGCGCCTTTGTTTAGAGGCTTGGCACATTAACTCCGCCCACGCTCCTTTAAATCATGACGATGGCGGTCTGCTTCCTGACGCCTATTTACACCTATCAAAAAAAAATTTAAATTTTGAACCTTCCAAAAACGTTGAAATAAAGTCTAAACTACAGTCATCAATTTGAACATCTAACACAGTTACACTACTAATATATTGCTTTTCAATAGAAGCCCAGACTTAGTTCAATAACAACAAAGTGAACGGAGACCTGAGGAAATAAAGCAAAATGGAGTTTGTTTATTTTGGAACTAGTGTTTCAATAATCTTCATCAATGCTGTAGTTTGCTGCTGCTGTTGGAGCATTAGTAAGGATTGCATGTCATGCGTTTGCTTCTGTTGTTCCTGTTGTTGTTTTATCATTTGTTTGAACATATCCCTATGCTGATTTTGTGCTTCAACCATCTGCTCCTCCTCCTGTTTTCTCAAATCCAATTCTTGCTTCTTAACATTCATGTCTTGCTCCGCTTTAAGTTTAAGAAACTCAACCATTTCACTCCCACTTCTTCTGCATTTCTTTGCTTTGCTCTGCCCCTCCTCGGACTTTCTCTTTTACTGAGTTTTCCCCATTGCCTCCATAGCAGTCCTACGCATTTCTTCTGCTTTCAGTCTGTCTCCCTCCATCTTGTCCTTCTTTTTGTTGTCTTCCAGGTCGTGCTGCTCATCGGCAGACTCTTCCTTGGCAATAATCTGTTCTATAGCTACGTCTACTTCTGTTTTCGTAGGGTTTGTACCGCTTTCCTTCAATTCCTTAGCCTCCTTTCGTTTGAATCGTTGGACCAAAACCCCAATATGGTCTCGAACTGAGTGTTTATCCACATAAAAAACAGGATCTGTGATGCCGTTTAGGGTATCCGCCACTTTTTGCCACAAGGCACTTCGCTGATCGGATTTCCTCTTGGCACTGAATGGGTTTACAAAGATTATTTCTCGGCAAAAAATGGAATCATGTTCCTCCGTCCAGTTCATAATCCTGCAGACAAAAAGAAGCGATACATGTTTTAAATATACGTGTACAACTACAAACAACTTAAAGCAAACCTGGAATTATGTGAAACTGATGACTTCTAACAAAACTTGAATCTAACTCGCCAATGGAAGTGTATGTCCAGTTATAAATCCGCTAACGGCTTAAAGCAAACATTTTGCGGACAGAAGCACTTTATTGGCAAACATATTCCTCTACATGTATATAGTTCTGTATCTTGTCTTTGTGAAACTGCTGTGCCCGTAGCCTCTAAAATTAAAATCTCACTGAAACAATTTTTGCGGAAAACAGTGTGTGAATTGAATTGCCGCAAAATACAGCACAGTGCTGGTAAAGGACTCAAAATAAATTTGAACATACCAGGAAAATCTTCAAGGTAAAGGAAATACTGTAATCGGGAACAACATTGCTTTTATACAACAAATCAGTATTTGCTTTTTAGCTGTAATTCACTGAACGAACAACGCAAGAATCTACTCACTGCGGTTTGGTGTTTGAGGCCATGAGAACTGTCTTGTCTTGTCTGTTCAGAAATATGAGTGAGCCCGACAAGAAAATACAAAAAGAAATGACAAATGCAGCCGGGATGATAAAACTTTCGATATACAAAGAAAAAATGCCAATTTACTGTGTTTTTGTAACTGAAATAAGTCAAAATACTTACAGTTTGTTGACAACGTGAAAATGCTGTCCAGTGCTGTCGTCTTGAGCAAGGACGCGACTTGTTTACGTCACGATCATGCGCTGTGGTAATCATTTTGGTATTTTTACTTCCGGTCAGCTTCAGTCACGTCTGCGTTGTTTGATCTTAAAGTACCTTTTATCGTCTTGGACGTGGGGACTATTATTTTACAATAGCAGAAATGTCTGGAGTAGTTGTCTCCACTGTTGCAGCCATTACTGAAATACTTATCTATGGAATGCAGACAATCATTAGTCCATGCTTACGTAACTTCAAGGCTGGATTATTGCCATAGTATATTTTATGGGTTACCTAAGTACCAACTATCGAAATTACAACACATACAGAATATGGCAGCCAGGCTTATAACGGACACAATGAAATTCGATCATATTAAACCGGTACTTTACAACTTTCATTGGCTGCCAGTAAATAATTGTATTCAATTTAAGATCTTGATGATTACTTTAAAGGCGATTCATGGCATGGCTCCTAGTTATTTAAGTAATCTGATCTGTATCAGATCATCGTCTAGGTATTCATTGCGCAATAATGATACAATATTTTTAGAACGCCCAAAAGGGGTTATGCGCACAACTTTAGGTGCCCGCTCGTTTCATGCCTCCACGCCTGCGCTGTGGAACAGCTTGCCTGCTCACATCTGCACGATTGATTCACTAGCGCTATTTAAGAAATCTCTCAAGACCTATCTTTTTAAGCAAGCATTTTAGATTCGCATTACAATCTTATCGGTATTTTGTAGCTTATTTATTTACTTTTTATTCATTCATTCTTTCATTATGTATTCATTTACTATCATTATTTTATTTTAGTATTGTTATTGTAATTATCTATTGTAAATAGCATTTTTATTGTAATTATCTATTGTAATATTAGTTTTCTTGGATTGTAAAGCGCCTTTGATCATCCCATAAATGTTAAAGGGTGCCATATAAGTAAATAAATTATTTATTTAATAAATTATTTAATTATTTACTGAGGATGTGTGTGAGGTCATTATAAACAATCTTTGGAATGACAGTGTCATTAACCATTTTCCAAAGAATGAACAAGCTTTTAGAGAAAAGATGCTTGATATGGAACAGATGTGGCAGTTCCCTTGCTGTTGGTCAGCGATTGACGGATTTCACATCTCTATTAAATAAAGTAAAGTAAACTTTATTCACACAGGGTAGCCCATTCAGCTCTATGGCTGGTATCCATAGGGGCCCTGTTTCTTAAAAATAATTTACATCAAAATTCTCAATTATATATATACTTGACTAGAATTTTAAAACTACATTAACAGCCTAAGACTACAAAGCCAAAACACAATTAAGACCTAAAATATTAGATAAAATATCAAAGTTAAGACAAAAGTAATGTCTTGCTTGGCAGCAGAACGTTTGAATGTTTTCACTCTTCACAATGTTTAAAGGGAGTTTAATAAAAATTTCTGCGCCAGTAAAAAGTAAGGTCCTTTTCCCAAAATTTTGTTTTACTTTTGGTAGGGATAGCCTCATACTTTGCCTTGTGAAATAATTGTGAACATTCCAAATCTGATAAAATATGATGAAAAGTAACTAGGAACTAATGAGTGAAGACAGAGAAAAACGAGTTTAACTTTGTGGTAATAGCGTCTACTGGAAAGAGTCGGCCATTGCAGCTGCTCTATTGCTTCAGATGAGCGAGAGCAACGTGTAATAATCCATGCAGATCTATTTTGTAAGCGCTGTAGTCGATCTATATCTTGCTGTAGAAGGTTACTCCAGGCAATGTTACAGTAATCAAATAAGGGAAGAATTAAAGCATTATGAACAAGTGTTGCTGCCTCTTTTGTGACGAATCTTCCAATACGGCCCAGAATACTAACTCTTGACACCACCTTCTTACACACATAGTCCGCAAGAGCTCCCAAGTCATAAAATTGTCAAACACCACGCCTAGGTATTTAAAAGAAGTATCGCAAGATATGGACTTTCCGAGAAGATTAAGATTTAAGATACAATCACGCCCTTTATGCCTTCGAGATGTAAATAGTACACACTTAGTTTTTGAAACATTGAGAATAAGACTGTTGTCTTCTAGCCATTCAGATAGACACTGAAGATCTTGGTTAATGTAAAAAGTTAAATTGTCTACTGTTGGGCCAGCAAGATATAAAACTGTGTTGTCAGCGTACATATTTACAGAATAGTGTTTGACACAACGTGGTAAATCATTAATGTAGACAATGAGTAACAGGGGTCTGAGGATGGACCCTTGCGGCAATTCAGAAGTTATGGCAAGCTCTTCTGGTGATTGAGAATCAATGAGCACAAACTGCTTTCTTCCCGTGAAGTAGTTCTTCAACCATGGAAGGCTTTCGTCACATATACCATAATACTCTAATTTTCTAAGCAAAATGTCATGGTCAACTGTGTCGAAAGCCTTTGCCAGGTCAATAAACACAGAACCAGTGACTAAGCCCTTATTCATATTCATGAGAATCTCGTCGGCGAAATAAGTTACAGCCGTCTCAGTTGGGTGCATTCTTCTAAAACCGGAACGTCCCTATTAAATGTCCCCCGGGAGGTTTAGAGTCATCTAAAGAGTACAACAATTTTAAAAACTTTTACTCTATCGTGCTAATGGGGATGGTCGATGCCAAGTACAGGTTTATGTGGGCAAGTTGTAGGTATCCTGGCAATTCACACGACTCAATCATCATCGTGCAATCAACTACGTTATGGAAAGAAATAGCACAGGGTAAAATTCTTCCAGGGATTGCTAAAAATGTTGGCGGGGTTGATGTACCTCCTTTAATAGTTGGTGACTCAGCTTTTTCCTTTCAGACCTGGCTGATGAAACCATATACCAATGTGGTCCTCACTGAAAAACAGAAATACTTTAACTACCGCCTAAGTAGAGCAAGGATGGTGAATGAGGGGGCATACGGTCAGCTCAAGGAGCGATTGCGAGTTCTATTTCGAAGGAATGATTGTAGTCAGAAGATGTGCGGAATGTAACAATGGCTTGTATTGTACTACACAACGTATGCATAAATCATGGAGACTAACTGTCAGGAAAAACGGATTTAACAATAGAGCATTTTACAGTTCCGACGCCATATTGGATTAGTAACCGCGCATGATAACGAGGCTGGGGTTGACACGGCGGTTCTTTTAAACAGCTGATCTGCTAACATTTCGCGTCTTAATGCGAGTTCTCCCTTCAAAATGGTTCTTAAATACAACGATATATAAATTTCGTCTTTAGATGACATGCAGAAACTCAAAGCAAAGAGATCTCAGGGAAATTTTAAGGTCTAATTCAGAATCGACAGGCGGAATGAGAGCCGACGTAGTGATGAAAGTTTATGCTTTGCTGATGCGACATGTCTTTCCATCGAGTGGTGGAGAAAACCAAGAACTTCTTACTGATGTCCAGGACCTAGAACATAAGCAAAGCGACTTTAAATACGAAGCAACTATGGTAAGGATTTCAGCCCTTGGATGGTCGAGCGATCTCCGTAACTTACCCAAGATGAATTTCATTCAGCTCTACGATTACCTCATTGGATAGATAGATAGATAGATAGATAGTTTATTATCAAGAACCTTGCAGCCACAGGCTGAATTACGTTTGATTTACAATAAAATATATACTACAAAAAATACATGGCTAAGAAGAACTAATTAAAAAGACAAAAATATATAATTAAGAGAAAAACAATATTACATCATTGCTTTATGGACATAGTGATGGATAAAACTATTTCGAGTACGAATGGTGTGGAGGCGCCGTGTAGTAAAAGAGTGCTGACTCCTTAAATTGACTTCGCACTCATTCTTGGGAGGTAGTAAGCTATAGAGCTTGTGCGAGGGATTAGACAGGATGGAATTAAAAAGCTTATCACATAAGAACTCGCGGCGGTTGTGTAAGGGAACTAGACCAGTCAAAAGAAGCGCCTCATTGTACGAACAATCTGGATAGATAATACGTAAAGCTCGCCTTTGACATCTCTCAAGATCTACTGAAAGGTATTGCGGGAGGCTATGATGATAAACAGGGCATGCATATTCAGTGACAGGCCTAATACAAGTCAAATAGAAGAGCAAAAGTTCCTCCGACTTGACTTGTGCACGCTTAAGCTGACGCAAAAAATACAGGCGCTTGTTTACTTTCTTTACAACTTCGGATACGTGATTATTCCACGTAAGATCGCAAGATATCTGCAAACCTAAGATCTTTGCTTGCTCTACACACTCTAAGTCCTGATCATTAACCTTAATTGGATCAAAGTTCTTTCTAGAGTGACTGAATGTTATGCGCAGTTCCTTGCACTTGGTTTCATTTAATTGGAACTTGTCAGCAGAAGCTTGCGTCGCGAGTTCGTCAACCGCTTGTTGGACTTTGCTGACCTCAGACTTCATGACTGTTTCAGAAATAGTGGAGTCATCGACATATTTCCACATGTCTGTACCCGGGATGATGAGGTCGTTTATCATAATAGTAAATAACCAGGGGCCAAGTTTTGTGCCCTCATTGTTTCCACACGAAAGTATCGCCACATCGTGTTGAAAGGAACGCATTACAAAAAGTTGAAATCTTATCAGTGCTTCTTGGAAGGAAACGTGAAAAAACTGGAGAGTAAAGTCTTTGAAAACAAAACATATGTTAAGGCAAATGTTCTCCCCTCTATGAAGAAAACGCCTTACAGAGCTATTCTCGAGTTCTCACCTACCTACGATGTGCTACTCGCAGCGTGTACGTGCCCTGCTGGCCTCGGTCTCTGAGGAAAAGGAAAATACAACCACATCGGAGGAGTGCTGTTTGCTATCGAGGATTTTATAAGAAGAGGGTTACAAAATAACTCAGAGCCATTAACCTGCACATCGCGGCTCTCAGTGTGGGTGATACCGCGCAATCAAAGTGTAGCAGCGAAGCCAATCGACAAAGTATTGATCAGAAAGATTCGATTCGGTAAGAAGAACATAAGAACCCAGCCAAAAATAATAAAGTTTGGTCCTAGGGCCCCAGACATGAGAACACGTGATGAGACTAGCTTCAAAAAAACTCTGTGAGAACCTCCAAAACTGCTTGCCCTCAAGTTCCTTCTTTCTCTTCCATGGTATCAAATCTAAATGCAGAGGCATCACCTTTCAATCAGCCTCAAACAATTGACAGATCGATCCACAGGAAGTACCCTTTACTGACAATTATGACATTGCAACGCACAGGTTTAAAAGTATTGTAGACGAATATGTTGCAAATTTAACAGCCACCAGTGAAGAGATTATTGAAACTGAAAGGATCACAAGGGGTCAGAAGAAAAACCCCTTGTAGATTGAAAAACGAAAATCGCTTCTAACACCTTCAAATTTCGGTAAGGCCGCCAAAACCAAAGTTGAACCTACAAAAAAACTTAAGGCAATGCTCTATTCGAATTTTACCACTGAAGCTGTTCAGTATAGTATAGAAAGCAAGGCAAAGGCTATAGCCCTCTATGTCAAGGAGATGGAGCAGGAAGGAATCACTGTTAAAGGGGATGAAGTTGGACTTTTGCAGTCTAAAGATAAGCCCTTTTTAGCAGCAAGCCTGGATGATAACAAACCTAACTACCCAGGAAAAATGGGGGATAGAAATTAAATCACCATTAAGCAAAGTGGGCATGAGAGTGGAAGATGCATGCAAAAGTAAAACCTTCTTTCTGGAAAAACTTAATGATGGAACAATTAGACTAAAAAGAAACCATGATTATTATATTCAAGTTCAGGGCCAACTTTATGTTGCCACAGACTTAAATATTGAAAGTATTCATGTTATTGTGTACTTTGGTGAGGAAATGCCTCTTTTCAAAGAGAAAATTCTTATGGAAAGCCTTCGCTGGAATCAAGAACTCTTACCTAGACATGAATTTTTTTTTCAAAAGGGCTCTCTATCCTGAAATGCTAACCAAAAGGGTTGAAAGAGGCAAACTTTTGTACTTCCATGGTGGGTGGCAGCCATATGGGCAATATTCATGTTCAGCAAATGGACTGAAGTTAAGATTTAGCAGGGCCTATTAAAACCTTTGAATTCTGAAACTCCCGTAAGTGATCAAAAGAGAATTTCTCGTTAAAATATCAATACAATATCAAACAGAAAAGGAAAACTTAAAATAGGGAATTACTAGTTGATTCAAAACCAAATTCTCCAAACTTGTATCATAAGAAATGTATAGCAGACAGTGGGAAGAGTAACTAAAGGGATCCTGCGAGTGAAAAGGTTAAATTATATAACGTCCTTGTAACCTTTTTTGTCTGTGGCTTGGAGTATTTCAATTAAACTACTGTTGATAAGTTGACTTTAATAATGGAGTGAGAAAGTTTGTCAATGAGGCACAGACTTTGACAATCTGTGAGGCATATGAGCTCAAAGTGTTTGGAAGTGTTCCATCCAGTATATGGTAGGTCTTTATCCTCCCAATTGCTCGTTCGACATGTATGCGCAAAGAGGCTATGCTCATAGTTTCCTGAGTTTCTACCCCAGTCATCTGATCCCTTCCAGCCAAGAAAGGAGGCATGTTTACTATTACTCCATTTGACACAATATCTGAAATATTAAAGCCCCTGTCAACCATGACATTGTCACCAGGCTCTAATAGATTGAGAACACCACTTCCTCGTGTGATTTGCTTGTCTGAAACTCGTCCCCCCCACAAGTCTGAAATAAAGGACACCTGAGCATTTGGAGTAACACCCACCAATACTTTCCATGTGTTATGGTGTTTGTAATCTGACCAAGTTTCAGATTGTGCCAGCATTGCAGATGGTCGTTGTATAAATACTTCACTGCAATCCAAAATAATTCTTGTGGTAGGATATTCAAAAAACTCTTGAGGCATGTTTTTTCTGACTAATTCTTGTAATGGGAAGGGAAAGAGTCCAAGAAGTTCCATGGAAAGAAAATTTACCCATGTAATGCAAATACGTGAAACAAGACTTGTGCTTATTCCAAACCTGTCAGGAAGATCATGTACAAACAATTCTGCCTTCAGTCGCAATAGGACAAGAACAAACTCTTCGAGGTAGGTGAGTGTACGTCAAGGTCCTGGTTTAATTTTGTTCTTATCCATCTGATAGTGCTGACTTTCCTTCAAGAGTTTTTCTCCTTTCCAGCACTGCATTTTACTGACTTTGGGTTCAATATAATTATAAAAGCTCATCAAAGCCTCATAATTGGGAAAGCCAGTGTAAAAAAGCATTGCTGCACTGTCACCTTTAATTTTGTTCAGAGAAAACTGGCGTGCAAGCAAAGCTTCCTTTTCCTTCTCCAACTGCAATACCTTTTCCTCCAGTGTGGACACTTGCTTTTCTAGCATTTCAACTCTGCTGAGTAAATTTAGCACTGTAGCTGCAGGATCGACGGGCAGGTCTGGCATACTCACATTTATAGCAGCATCTGGTGAAGCTGAAATAGTATCATTTAAAGCACTTTCTCCAGTTTCAACACAAAATTCATCTTCCTCTTCAACAGTTTTTAAACTTCTAGACGTTAAAGAAGTGAAAAGCCTTCTTCTTTGGAGGGGCTTCCTCTTCGGAGTTTCCACCGTCCATGTAAACTGGGATGGTTCAGAACCTGAAAATACATGAAACAATAACATTCAGGTTCATTTAGGTTAATAAATTTGGGTCCAAGACAAAATAAAGAGGCATGCATCGTCTTGTAATCTTGGTGGCCTTTATTCATATATTTCATTGAGGATCAACTTCAGAATACCCCGCAACTGACTCGCCCTCTTTAAACCTACAGGTCCGCGGACCCGAAGTGAATGAATAAGTATTAAACTAAGTGCTACCGTGGTCCGCAGTGTTTTACTAAAGTGCTACCGCGGTCCGAAGTCCCGTAGTGGATGAATAAGTTATGGGGTAAGTGTATAATTTAAGTGCTACCGCGGTCCGCAGTCCCGTAGTGGATGAATAAGTTATTGGGTAAGTGTATGGGGTAAGTGTATAATTTAAGTGCTACCGCGGTCCGCAGTCCCGCAGTGGATGAATAAGTTACGGGGTAAGTGTATAATATAAGTGAACAAAACAAAAGCGATATTTAATGCAATAAACTTGTTTTAATAGTACAAAAAAGATTGACATAACATGTTTGTGGAATTGTGATTCATCGCTCATTTAGTACAAGCTATTTGTAAAACTATAGTTTCTTTACTATGAGTTAAAATGTTACAACGTTTCCTTATAATACTAATGGTGTTCTACCGGAATTAATTGATGAACAATGTAAAGAAAATGAATGAAAGTTATATGTCCATGTTCGTTTTCGTAATGAAACAGAGTTGTTACTGCTACAGTTAATTTGTTATGTAATTGTTCGTTTGCAGATAATCTCTCATTGGTGCCGTAATGTCATTATGCAATGGTTTTGCAAATGCCGTGTCGAATTCGGTTGAATTGACATTGGTACTGTTCGGCCAAGGATTTGGCTTGCTCTTTATAAATACCTTGCAGGTGCTTCTTGCGCGCGGAACGCGGAACTCAACAATTCTTCCAAAACCATCCTGCATCAAAGACTCCGTGGCGGCATTGAATTCATCTTCTTTGTTTCGGCTCATGGATAATAGAACAAGGTATATACATGTTTAACTTGCTTGTTTCGGTACATGGATAAAAGAACGAGGAATATTCAAGTGTAGCACGCTTTGCGTTGCGGCTCATGGATAATAGAACAAGGTAGATACATGTTTAACTTGCTTGTTTCGGCACATGGATAAAAGAACGAGGAATATTCATGTGTAGCACGCTTTGCGTTGCGGCTCATGGATAATAGAACAAGGTATATACATGTTTAACTTGCTTGTTTCAGCACATGGATAAAAGAACGAGGAATATTCATGTGTAGCACGCTTTGCGTTGCGGCTCATGGATAATAGAACAAGGTATATACATGTTTAGCTTGCTTGTTTCGGCACATGGATAAAAGAACGAGGAATATTCATGTGTAGCACGCTTTGCGTTGCGTTCATTAGCGTTCATTTCATTTGCTTTGGTATGTAAATTATGTTGACTACGGGACTGCGGTAGCACGGACCAACAAGGTGAACAAAGCAAAAAGCGGTATATTTCGTGAGGTTTATATATATATATAGTATGTAAATTATTTCGACTGCGGGACTGCAGTAGCAGGATTTGAAAGTCCATTTCAGTTGCGGGGTATTCTGAAGTTTAGCCTTTCATTGAAATATAAGTTGAAATAGAGCAACCAATAAACATAATATCCGATAAAAACAATGTGGTGGTGAAATCGAAATTAGGGTGATCAGCAAAAAATGTAGTGATAGAAGAATATAGTCTTTTGAAGACAAACCTGACACTAATTCCCAGCGGCCTGTTAAAGTTTTCCGTATGTCTTCTTTTCGAAAATGTTTTGAGCAAACCACGGTTGAATTTGTCACGAAAAAGCCATCTTTCCCATGCTGACGTTTGATGAGATTGTACCATCGGCGTCTTCTATTCGTATCCTTCGGAAACTTGAAGAAGTGCAAGCTCGAAGGCAAACCATTGGGACCATAAAATGTATTTGAACAACCAAAAGCGACACACTGCTTTCCTTTTTTTTTTAGAAGAAGAATTACCTTTGTCGAGATTTCGGCAAGGACCATTCATTTCCATAAAAATCGAACAATTTTACTACCCACGTGCGAATTTTCACCAAAATCGCTCACAGAGATTTAACACGAGTCAACCCCAGCCTCGTTGTCATGTGTGCGCGGTTACTAATCCAATATGGCGTTGGTAACTGTAAAAAGGTCTATTGATCCTGTTACTGGAGAGAGAAGAGACAGGGAATTTATAAGAAACCTGTTGCAAATGATTCAAAGTCCACCAGTTCGAGATTCATGTCACCAAGCCACTTTAATTCGTAACTGTCTATCTGATAAGTTTTGGAGAGAGAGAGAGAAGGGCATGGGGTCTGTTGAATAGTCCCCTCTTTGTCAAATTCACTTTGGAATTACTATAGTGAGATACGTTGGGCATGTTGTGTTGTCATACTAGTTTAGGAATTGGAGCTGAACTGGTGCATAATCAACAACGAAACATGATTTGTCTTGATATTTCACTTGTCATGATACCAGTTCATAATTACTCATTGCTAGCTGGTTTCATTTTATGTCATGTCATAGTGTTGGCTCAAGTGTCTAAATATTATAGATTGGTGTAGAGTCATTTTCCTTATTCTTAATGTTTCCTTTTGTAACAGAGTCTATTGTCACATACATCATGACATTTTCAATTGGCTATAACAATGGCTGAGTTTCTTATTAAAAAAAGATAATGTTTTGTTTTCTTTACTACTAAATGTATTTGATGTTTGTTATGTTGTTGATGAAAAAATAAAAACCATTTTCCCTTTGAAATGAACTGGATGTAATTTGTCTGTTTATTCCTTCATAATGCACCATTTTGTCACAAAGAAACGCAATGGTACAATCATGAGATTGACTGTACTTTAAAATTTAAATATGAAAGTTCTAACCAAGAGAAGCAGCAAGTTCATGGTTCGTACGCTTTTGACTTTCTGACATTCCATGACTTTCCATGACTTTTTCCATGACCTTTTCCGATTTTCCATGACCCAATTGTTCAAATTATTTTTCTCAATATATACTTACAGTACCATCAATTCGTTTTTTCCTTGCATGTTAACCAAATTGTAGAAAAGAAGAAGATGCTAAGACCAGTTAAATTCATACGTATAACACGGAATCTTTATTTCCGTGCAACAAAATGACACAAGTGCAACAACACGACGTAAACAGATACTTTTTTACTAAACTTTACAGTCCAGAACTATATCTTTTAAATTTCCTAAGATAAACTTTACAGTCCAGAACTATATCTTTTAAAATTTCCTTATAAAACTGTACAGTCCAGAACTATATCTATTAAAATTTCCTAACAAAATCTATACAATGCAGACTTAATTTCCTAACAAAATCTGTACAATCCAGAACTATATCTTTTAAAATTTCGTAACAAAAACTGTATAATCCAGACTTAATTTCCTAACAAAACCTGTACAGCCCAGAACTATAAAATCTTAATTTCCTTACAATACAGTCATTGTTTCAGTGTTCACAATTGCAGTATGAGGTTTCAGTTTTCATCTACAATATAGAAAAATATATGAGTGCATCCTTGTATGAACAAATCTATTTGTTCAATGGTTAAATGCTTGCAATTCTGGTAAATAACTTCAAGAAAGCAGTACTTTTGGACAGGTTGTCACTCGGACTTATTTATCACACTCTTCCAATTCCTTGTTTAAGTTTTCTAGTTCTATCTTCTTCTCCTTTGCTGCATTTCTGAGTGCATTTGATTCGGTTAACAAGACGAGCTGCCTCTTCACCTCAGCCTCTTTAGCTAATTTGTCAGCATCAAACTGTAAGGTGGTGATCTCTGTTTCAAGTCTCTTCTTTTTCTTCTGGAAATCAGCTTTTGCTTCATCCACAGATTTTCGTTTGTGGCTTTTGGCAACATTTTTCGCAAGCTGTCGCTGCTCTTCAAGATGGGCGTGATACCGCTGTCTTCCTGCTTTAGCAGAGGTAAGAAGCTCGTTCGAAATGACCAATTTATGAAATCCATCAATACTCAATATGTGGTCATGAATGGTGCGTTGGGCAACGAAAGTGGTCTCCTTCATATTCTCAATCATTAGCTGTCGGTTAACGGAAAATCCCCTTTCTACACTTGCTTGCCCATGTGAGAGACACAAGAGGAATTTCACAACGTCCCACAGTTTGGAAAGTGAACCGACAAGACCAATGTGTTTTTGGAGAAATGCATCCAATCTCTGATCTGTAAAGTCAAAGTCTTCAAACTCAGACTTGTGCACCTGTGTAGCCCGTTCCGTAAATTCACTGTACTGTGACAACAAAATGTCACAATCATGAATATCAACCCTCTTGCATTCTACCAATTTCTTGAGGACAATCTTGAACCTCGCACAGCTTGCTTCTTTCTCTGTCACAATATGAATCGGATCCAAACAGCACAGGTTCCTGGCAAGGGAATAGGCAATTGGGGTCTTCTCAATAAGTTTTCCAACTGTAGCTGTAAGGAACGACTGGAATTCCTTCCTAAATTCATATGTCTGACGATCACTGATTTTCTTGGCTGCTTGCAATTCTTTCAGCTTCGTGGCAGCAACAAAACCAACATCCAACTTCTCCACGTCAAGGCAATTCTCCCTCTTCTTGAAGTCAATCTTCAGAAGCTTTACTGCAGAGCTGGCACCCTGGAGTACATCAGCTTTGACGAACCTTTTCATGAGACCACGAATCACCTTCTCTAGACTGCTGGCCACAAATGGTAGAAGAGGGCTGTCGCTTTGGAACTGTACCAGAAATGGTTGCAGCTGTTTAGCCACTGACTCAAAAGCAGCAAATTTGAGAGGCATTAGTGGATCTTGGGTTGAATCTCTTATCGTCTTGTAGGACTTTGAAGTTGGCACACTATATTTGCTGCTACGTTGCACCGTTGTCACATAGAAAGTGACTTCTTTCCATATTTCCTGGGCCCGTACTACAACTGGCAGGTTCTCCAGCCATCTGTGCTTGCAGTACTTAATTGGAAATACAACACTGCTGGTTATTTCTGTGTAATCCTCTCTTCGTGCTGGTGAATCCACAAATAACCAATGAAGAGAAGACAGAACTTCCTGAATGCTCCAAGTAGATGCCTTTGATCCAGCTTTGAAAGCATTGTGTACAATGTGAAGTCCACAAGAGCCTACGTTAACTAAGATGGGTGCGTTTTCGTCAACCTCAGAGATCAGTTCCTGGAATAGCTCATGCAGTTTCCAATTCACGTTAGGCCCGTCCATTGACAACTGCAATATGTTGGACTTCTGAATCTTGATACTATCAAGGTAGCTAACGATCTTTTCCAAAAGGTCGTCGGCTGTAGCATGTCCCAGAAATACAGAGGTTAGGTACCTTGTCTGCACTCTGGAGTTCTTTGCATCCCAAAACCTAACATGCAGATCCATCTGCTTGGTTTGGGTAACTTTATTGTGCGATTCATCAAAAAGTAAAACAAACAATTCAAGTTTTGTGACTTCATCCGTAAGCTTACGTTGGAAATAGGGTGCTATGCCAAAACAAGCTAAGTAAGCACATTTTTTCTCGCCACAGGAAAACTTGCTGGCTATCTGGCTGTCCGGAAACATACGTTTAAATAGTTCTGGAATGTCCTCACAGCTCTTGTAACTATAGTGAGACAAGATTACTTTCAGTGCCCACAAAACTTCTGCAGCAAGTGTCTCATTTGAAGCCACATAATTTCTTATATCACCGGCACCGGAAGAACATGGCTGTTCAGAGCGTCCTACTTCATGTGAACCACGCTGGCTTCCAACAGCAGGTAAAAAGTTTCTGAGGCTGGCATTGCTACTCTCGTCTAAAATCAAATTAAAAAATGTTTGTTTATGAATATCGTCAAAAATGAGCCCTAATTAAATGAATTTACTGTCACAGAAATCCTGGAATCTCAAAATTTCACAATAGCCTCATCGAAATTGCAATCCACTTATAAAAATAAACCATATTTTACAGGCGCCACAACAGAACTGAAGGAGGCGGGCTGAAGCCATAATTAATCCCAATGCTGAGCCACAAATGTCAAGGAAAAATAAAAACTCACTTTTAGTGTATTAGTGTTGTATCGCATAGTATTAACTATTGTATAAATTTTGTATTAATAAATAAAGATGCGCTAAATAAAAAAATATGAAATGGCCGTTTTGCTAGTCCCTCATAATACATTAACTTTATATCTGAAATTTAATATACCTCCGAGTTTAGTCCCACCGGCCCCCAACCACCCCCCCCCCCCTGCAGCCTCTCAAAAACTCAAAAGAACACTCTTGCCTAAACATCGGTACAATCCATGCATTATCTTTGTCATCCCGAAATTAAAAAGACATTTATTTATATTCTGTCGCTTTAGATGACAAATTCTTTTGTTCTGTTTGATTATTTTGCCGATTCTTATTACACCACAGCACTTAAATCTATGTTATACCCAATACAGGCTGCATCCTAAATGAATCACGAGTTGGTACAAATATCGAGACAAATATCTAACGCAAACATGCATTTTCTTGTCTTGATGCAAACTTTAAATTCTAGTAAATTCAAATTTGAACACACAAACGTACCTTTAACAGCATCGACGTGCTTCTTCGATTTCATGTGGCTTTTCACTGCTGCTTCTCCCATATTTTGAACAGCGAATGTCTTTTTGCATGCTTTACATTTTGCCTCTGACGAAGAACTCCCGCGTTCTATCCACTTATTATACTGCGGGTTACTCAGCCAAGCATCTTGGAATTTGCATTTTCCAGGCATTATATATTAAATCTGCTTGAATGATCGCTCAAGCTCATCTTTACCTCGTGGCAGGCCTGGTCGCATGGCGATGCTGGGACTCGGCCCCAGGTCTCAGCAAAAACGTATCACACGGTATCGGGGGAAAAATGCGCGTTTGTCGTTGCAAACACGTAAACAAGGAATAGTTTATTAAACAAAAACTTGTGAAAGCAAGGAATTTTCTTTATTTTCATCTCGGTTTTTGCAAAATGTCAAATTATAACAATTTTCCATGACTTTCCATGACTCTGATCGAAATTCCATGACTTTCCAGGCCTGGAATTTTTTTTTCGAAATTCCATGACTTTCCAGGTTTTCCATGACCCGTACGAACCCTGAAGTTTCAAAAATTAAAAAAAGTTATAAACTTGAACTGTGGTACTAGTTAAATGGAGTACAAACATTAACCATCCCTCACATTGATGATCATGGATAAAGTCAGGAAATATATAAGAAATATCAACATTAATGTCCACTCTGTAACATTTTTCTCCAACTGGTGATACCTTTTCCCTTCACTCTCTGAGAACTGGCACTGTAGAAGTTCCTTGTAGAGTAAATCTTGAGTTGTATATGCAAATGGCTGGGGCTTCTTTGTGGGGAAATCATAGAGGATGAACCTGCACAATAACTAGATCCTGCAAATGGGCCAGGGCTTCTTTCTTGGAAAATCATAGAGGATGAACCTGCAGAATAACTAACTGTAGGCTGTCTTTGTGACATGAAGAGTTCCATTAACTTTAATTCATGCTCACGAGCTCGCTGATTTTCCTCTTGAACCCTTTTTACGCCCGTCGAAGTCTTGACAGTCAATGCAATTTTTCAGCATTCAGATATGCATTTCTTGAACTTTTTCCTGAGCTGATCTACGCAGAACGGGAAGCTACCATCTTTATGTCTCTAGTCCAATTTGTTAAGCACATTAGCATGTATTTCTGCGTTCTTCGAATTTTTCGTGTTCGTGAAAATATATCGCTCTTCCCATACGCTTCTCCGTCCCTTTCGCTTCTTTTTCTTCGAGCTGCACACTTCACTCTGTTCACTAACTCCCGTGCCGGATTCGTTTGAATCAGTCTCTTTGTCGTTATCAGTAGAATAGGTGTTGAACGATGCAGGTGAATATCTCTTTGAAAAAGTTCGGGAAACATCGGTGGAGCTATTGTCACCGTCGGATTCCTCTTCTCTCCACCTTTCGGGCAAATCGGGTAAATCTTTGCGCCACGGCGCCATTTTGTCTTTCTGTGTTTTATTAGTGCGCATGCGTAATAGTATGCAAATAATGCAACATACAATAAATTAATTTATGAATTGAGTTCGGCGCGACGGCAGCACAACGTTTGAAACCAAGTCGTGCTACTGCCGTGCGGCACAGTAAGGCCTGCCGCGCTAAGTAGTTGCGCCGAACCTAATTCAGCCGTGCCGCGCTTAATGGTTTCAAACGGCGCGCTACTACCGTGCTTACATCGAAATGACTATTTCATTTGAGTTCGGCACGGCAGTAGCACGACGTTTGGAACAGGCCTTAGAACTGTGTCCAGTGTTAGTTGTGCTAAAAGGACAAATTGTTTGCCTGAGATCTGAAGTCACAACGCTTGTGGAAAAAGACAGACCTTTCTTGTGAACTACATTTTTAGTCCTATCTTGAGAATAAATAAAAATATGTGCTAGGTTAGGCCCAGGTCGCACAACAGCCCAAACCAAAAATTAGGCAACCAAAACATTTTCGAAAAGTTGAAACCGCAACCGGAAGAGCCGAAAAATGTGACACAATTTTTGGGTCGCACTAACGAAATACAAGAATAGGTCAAAATAAACACAGTCAATCAGATTTCATTTCTGGCGCGTATTGTGCGGTAATACACATGAACCCAAATCAGACACTTTGCTTTGCTATTGCCTCTCTACTTCTACAAATTATCGACATGCAACAGCAGCAAATGCAAATGAATACATGCAAATCCTGAATGTCGCTTTCTAAGAATACAGCGGCGTTTACGTAGAATTCGTGTTGCGCCTTACACGTGGACCATTCCTTGCCTAGCCGAATCATGGTTTGATGTTCATTGGCGATTTTTTACAGCTCGATCAGATAATTCATCTTCTTTTTACATTGATCGCTTGTACGCTTGGTTCCAAAGTTGCGACTTAACTCGCGTGCAATTTCTTCCCACATTTTCGTGCGTCTTTTCTCTCTAATAGAGACGTTTTGCCCATAGGCTTACTAGAGCCCTTTGCTCTTCTTGCGGCCATTTGTCGTATTGATTTTGTCTTTTTCTGCCAAACCTTCAGCTGACCTGGGGCTGGTCGGGCTATTGCTCTCACTCACCACACTTGCCGGACTATCTGACTGATTAAGCAAAATTCTGCTGGGTCGCGCTTGAGATCTAAGATCGGTCCAGCCAATGTAGGGTGGAAATGGAAAGTGCACTGGGTTATCTGGACTCCGGACAGAACCTCTCTTGTCACTGACCACATAGTTCTTTCAAATTCAAGGACGACCTTCTGAACAGATGGTTCTCTCGGTAGTTTAGAGACAATTACTCTTAGGACTCTTGATATCTTCATCAGAACCTCCGTCAATGCTGACTACACTGCCTAGGTAGACAAAAGATGTTACTTCCTCCAAGATGGTATCCCTCACTTTAACTGGTCTGTTGTTGGTGCAGTTGACCCTCAAAACCTTGGTCTTATTCACATTCGGATGCAGGCCTAACTTGATGGAATTAGCTGTTAGCCGTGCTGTCTTGTCCTGCATTTGTTGGTTGTTACTTGACACCAGGGCGATATCATCAGCAAACTCTAGATCTTCAAGTTGCTCCAATAAGTTCCACTGGATCCCATTTCGCTGTTCTCTAGTTGTTTCCTTCATGATCCAGTCCATAGCAAGTAGAAACAAAAACGGTGCCATCAAACAACCTTGCTTGACCCCAGTGTTGACCGTGAAGCTATCTGACAATCCACTAGCATGAAGGACTCTGCAAGTCATCTTATCATAGGAATTTTTGATGATTCGAATGAATTTCCCCGGTATGCCATAGTGTCTCATAAGGCACCAAAGAACACT